>NW_015505557.1:587387-587588 GCF_001515645.1 Sinocyclocheilus grahami
AGTGCCATAAAGTCAAAGTCCAAGTGTTCTGAAGCTGTTCCATAGCTCAGTGTGAGGTACAGACAAATATTTAAGTCATTAAATTCAAGTTCATGTAAACTCTTCTCTCCGCTGCGGCTGTCGGTCATCCTCCATTCAGCATTCCAACTGCGTGTCGCGTTTGGTTACGACAGTCAAGACGATGAAACTCTCACCAAGAGC
>NW_015505557.1:587598-588321 GCF_001515645.1 Sinocyclocheilus grahami
GCAGGTTTGTCCTCTTCCTCCTTTGACTCCTGTAGTTGTGTCTCTGAGGGCAAGACCCAATGGCACATCACACCAATCTCATCTCAAATATTAAGAGATGACATTTCAAGTGAAAATAGTTTAAATACACATCATTTTTACTGTTGGCAATCTTTCTCTGTAACACAAATCACAGGAAGAGTAGAGCATGTTTTATTAAAAAAAAAATATTTTTTAGATTATTTGATATAAAATAAATTTTATTTTTATTTTATAAATTTATTTTAAATCAAATAAAGCTATATAAAATAATGAATATAAAATAAATTAAAATGAACAATTATATATATATATATATATATATATATATAATTATTTTTCTTTCTTTTTTTTATCTATGAAACCATTACATCACTGTTTCTGGTATAGTGTTAAATGATTCACACACGCAATGCTTCATTCAGGGTTGTAGATGTAGTAACCAGTTTACTCCAGAGATCCGGGTGAGGGTTTCTTCACGAGTCTGTGACAGTTGTCAGATAAACAATGAGCCATGGATGAGGTAAGCGTGTGGAAATGTAAAACATGCGACATTATAGGAAGATAAACGCCGCACGACCACAGCCTTGAGCGACAGATCTATAATCACTAGGGGTGGAACAGTACACAGATGTCACGGTTTGGTACGTATCTCGGTTCAGGGGTCACGGTTCAATACGATTTCGGTACAACAGGGAAAAAAAA
>NW_015505557.1:588815-589177 GCF_001515645.1 Sinocyclocheilus grahami
ATGCATTATTAATAAGACAATAAGTGTTTAAAGTTGATTCTGCTAGTATAAGGAAACCGTTGAAGTGATCGCGCCCACACGCACGCACACACCAGTTCCAGCATTGCTAACTTGACAGCGCAGTTGATAAAAAAACGTGCATGTGATATGAACTACGCTCATATTTATAATTCCAAACAATCAGTAAGCGACATGTGCTAGGAAACTCTGTTTTGTACTCCTTTATTGATGAGTCGGCTGCGGTGCGGAGCTGCTTCTCTGCCGCTCACTGCACAGAACAGACGCCGAGAGAGGTGACACTTCTCCGGGAAAGTCAGACCTCGCGTTCACGGGACAGCACTGGCGAAATCTTCCAACTGAAC
>NW_015505557.1:589589-590465 GCF_001515645.1 Sinocyclocheilus grahami
GGTATTGCGGTATTTAAAAAATTAATATCATAACAAAAATAAACACCGGTATTCGGTATGAACTAGGGCTGGGTATCGATTCAGATGTCCCGATTCAATTCGATTTCGATACGCAAGCTCTCGATTCGATTCTCGATTTTTTGTTATTACATTCAGTGAATATAGTTTTAATACAAATGCTATTGATATTTCTAAAAAATTATCAGTTTACAAATGGTGAATTAATAAAAAGAAATTAAGAACCACATGCCTGTATTTTAAACATTCTTTTTTTTTGTATAGGGTCCTTTTTTAAACCATAATAGGGCCCTATAAAATGTTCTTAATTTTTCTGGTAATCAGACGAAGGCATAAAACGTTAATTTAATTTATCCTAATCAAATTAAAATTAAACCCTTTAATTTTTTTGGCAAACAAAGTGCTGCACAACAGGTATACTGTTCAACTTAAAAAGAAAACAGATGTGATTATTCCTTTAAAAATAAAGATTTATTAATATTTATTAGCAGTAGTAGCATTGAGTCTTCAGACTGCTAAATAGTAATATATTCAGACAGTAGAACGTTAAACTAAACTTTTATTTTGACGGGTTGCCATGAAGAACTTGCAGCTGCTGTGTATGTGATATGACGGTAGTTTTCTCAAACGAAACGGTAAATGCTAATGAAGTGACTCTCAGTGCAGTTGGAGATGACATTTGTGTTCATATCTTCATATAGTGAGACGGCAGAAGCTGAAAACACTGCGAGCATCATCCGCTCTTTAGTATGTGTGTAGTAACGCCATTCATGAAATCATGGCGCCTTATGCGTGATATCAAATGCTTTCGCAGATTTATAGTATTACTATAGCATTTCACCATTTCACCTCGAATTG
>NW_015505557.1:592840-600840 GCF_001515645.1 Sinocyclocheilus grahami
ATGTGGGGGCGTGTTAGAACGAGCCGTTTTAGGGGGGGGTGGCAGAGTCTTAACTTTGATAAAGAATATCTCTTTGGTTTTGAGACTTTAGTCTTTGCAACTTCAGGGATCTGATCTATGCACAATCAGCTTGTAACACTCCAAAGAGAAAGGAAAACTTGAAATCGCATCATATGACCCCTTTAAATGAAAAATGTACTCTGTGTGATTGGCTTTCGGCTCTTCGTATTAAATTATGCATACATACATGATGCTGTTTTGTTTATAGTTGTTTAAACAACTTAATTATAATTGGTTTATAAACATTATTTTAAACATTATGCACTTTTTTTCCACAGATAGTCATGTTATCTAATGCTTTGAATAAACGTGCATTAGTAATATTTTGCTCGATGTGCCCTCTTGTGGTCTCAGGAGAGAATCCAAATGCTTTTCTTCACTCTAATTGAAATTATTCAATTATTCAAATAATTCAACTTTTCTTCACTCTTTCTGCCATACATGAATATTCATTAAGACATAAACACATACTAATATCCCTATACACATCAACATGACACTTAAGATTTTTCAAGAAAAATAAGATGCAATTTTAGATGCAGTGTAAATGAGTTATGATGCTAAAAGCAGCCAAGATGCTTGTTTAAATCACCAAGTGTTCAATGTTCTAGAGCTTCAATTACAGACACAGTAAAGGCATCAACCTTTCTTGAGTTTTTTTAAACCTCACACTTTATAAGCTCCATCAATTCTTTATACGTCCAAGCAGCTTAATGTAAAACGCTGAGCTACACGAGACTCTCCACTCGGTCCAGGGAGGATTGTGAATTTCTGATGGAAATAGACCATGTCCAGCTATAAACAGACTGCTTACATCCCAGAATAGAAACATATTTGAGCATCCTCATGGCTTGCCCTGCTGGCAGTTGGTAGATCTGGCCGGGAGCTTGTGGTGAAGATGCTGTTAACCCCCTAGAGCGGACGGGGCGCTCACAGAACACCGAGCTGCTGATAAAAACACCTCTTATATATCACCAGAGAAAGCCAACAGAATTACTCCAGAAAACGTTTGAGAATTAACATTTTAGGAGCATGCAATCTAAGCCTGTAGAGAAAAAAAATCTATCTATATAAATCTATATTGTGTGCATGTACGTAGATATGTACATATACCTAATGATTAGGTTTGTAAGAAAACTACAGCAGTGTTTTCCACTTAATTTCATTCACAGCAGTAGTGGGAAAAGAATTCATAAACCGGCCGGCTGAGCAGACTCCTGCTGATTGGACCGGTATCCATTTTGAACAGCATTCAGGCGGGAAGACTAATCCTGACGCTGTCTGAGCTCCTGTCAGCAGGAGTGTGTATCTGCCTCCTTACATGCTTCAACACACACCAGTCACATGACCAGTCTTCCATGGGGTTGTTTTCTTGTTTTTATCCATGCAAACAAATGTAATATAGTTGGATATGGGTTGGACAAATTTGTGGGTTATTTTATTATTTTACACAAGCGGTTTTTCTAATTTGTGGCCAATTAAAAAATTATAATATAACATAAAATAACAATTTTATACTAAATATATAAAATAAAATAAAAATAATTACTTAATTTATCGCGATTAATTTCATTTACACACACACACACACACACATATATATATATATATGTGTGTGTGTGTGTGTGTGTGTATATATATAAGAAAACAAATAGATAGAATACAAAAAGATTAGAGAAGCTAGTGTTTTTTTTTTTAAGAAAACAAGCAAGCAGTTAGTAAATGAATATTTAAAATCCTAATAATAATAATAATAATAACAATAATAATAAATCAAAAAGTCAGAAACAATTGATATTACTAATAATTAATAATCAACCATTATTATTATAAAATAAAATGAAAGAAGATGACAAAGAAAACAAATGTTACAAAGGACTAGTGATTCATCGATCCGATACTCAATACCGGTATCGGCTCCGATACTGGCATTTTCTGCCAGATCGGGTATCGGTCAGACGAGACCGATCCAAATCCGATATTGTGCTTATACTATTCTGTGTTATTGTTAAGCCCCACGAAAGCACAAACACATTATAAAGTGCCATAAAGTCAAAGTCCAAGTGTTCTGAAGCTGTTCCATAGCTCAGTGTGAGGTACAGACAAATATTTAAGTCATTAAATTCAAGTTCATGTAAACTCTTCTCTCCGCTGCGGCTGTCGGTCATCCTCCATTCAGCATTCCAACTGCGTGTTGCGTTTGGTTACGACAGTCAAGACGATGAAACTCTCACCAAGAGCGCACAACAACTGAGATTTAAAACTGTTAAAAGAAAAGGCTCAATATACTATCGCACAGATTTAATAAACTATGCATCAATATCTCTTTCCTTTCCAACATGGAGTCACTGCGCGCTGTGCTATGTGCTTTGAACTTCTCTATGCGGAGCTGCGCACTGTGACTCCATGTTGCTTCAAGCGCATCATTCTGCGCACGGGATGCGCATAAGCGTTTTGTGCCGCTCTGTATTCGAGCTTTTCGTATTATATAATACTTTCGCGCAATGAAAGATTATTTACAGCGTTTCTTGTTCTGTCCAATAAGGCTATTAATAATCTAATGTATAGCACAGTAATGGAGGCAGCAACATATGATAGATAGGACTCCTCTGTCTATCATATGTTGCTGCCTTCATTACTGTGCTATACATTTAAAAGAAATGTCTTTTAATTTTATAGTTTATATTTATATAAATACATTTACTTGTTTTCATTAATGTATTTTACAACAATACAGAGAGCAATGTGTAACATTTTACCAGATATAGTCCTACACTTACTCACTTTTATTTGTTCCCCACGAAATAATGTTATTTCACTAAATGTTTAGATTTTATAAAATTGTGCACTCATGATTTTTCTAAAATAAATTTGCTGCTAAATTATCCACTAACCTAGTTTATAATAGTATTTTTGTCATAGATTATTATACATTTGTTATTTTTCATTAAAATGAAGTTGTCTATATTTAGTAGATTGTGTTTAACACACAAAAGAGTGACGATCAGGTCAACACACAGAAGTATAAATATTCTACACGGATTTTAAAAAAAAAACTGCGCTGGTATCGGATCAGATCGGAATTGGCCGATACTCAGAATTTTCTGGATCGGATCAGATCTGAAAAAATGGTATCGTTGCATCCCTACACAGGACATGAAGTAATTCCTAACCGAATTCTCACTCTTGATATCCAGGAGCACTGACATGTGACAAAATCTAATTCTGCACAAGATAAAGCATGTTTTGTGTACTGTTCAATCCAACCAAGTAGTAATACGAAAACGTCAAGACTAACTAACCAATTAATTTGGATAATCTCCGAAAAGCAAATCTCTTAATCTATCAAATCAGCCTGACTCAATAGCAGCCCCATGTCCTGACAGCACACCAGAGACCAGCTGTTCCTGTGTTTATAAAACACTGCATGCACACGTGTGTGTGTGTGTGTGTGTGTGTATATACGCATCAGTGTTACCCTGGGCTAAAAATTCAGCTGCTAAATGAACCAATGTCACACTTTCTTGCGACAGCATAACACATCTGGGTCTCCATCTCCACTCCGATCTCTGAAAAAATACAGACTTGGTGCTTAGGACTTCTTCCCCTCTCAATCTTATAGTCTAGACACACGTAACACAGAATACAAGAAGACAGAGTGTTCAGCTTTTTTCTTATAACAAAGGATTTAGTATAACCACATGACTAGTACGAAAAAGCTTCATGCAGATGAGGCCAGGCCTGCGTGGCCAATCAGCTTAGAGCTGCAGGCCCGTTCAGCGAATCAGGACGACGTATTTTTTCCCTTCACCTCATCCAGGTCTAGCCGCTTGAGAAGGGAGTGGCCGTGAGCCAAACACAGCCCTGTTAAATCTTATTAGCAGCTTGTTTGTGTAGCAGGATTAGGCGTTCCTCGTGGTCTGGCCCTCCGGGTCCGGGCGTTCCTCGCGGTTCGGTTTAAAAGCTTGAGGACGCGTGCGAGAATTAAGAGCTAACCGCGTTAATAATGCACGGTTGACCACCCCCTTCCCCCATGGTTTCCACATGGTAAAATCAGAGATTAAGGTAGGGTTGCTTACCCTCCAAAACAACAAAAGCAAACTGCAAAAATGTTTGGGAACGGACCACAGATGACGCATTTAATTTGATGCAAAAGAGGGAAAGTAGTAAGGTCAATATGTTGTAATGTTCTGTACCTTAGTGCCGATCATTCAGTCAACAAAAACTAAAAATAAATCTTGCCCAAAAAACTTTGTGGAAAACATGGGTTGTAAATGAGTTATACATATATGCAACATATTAAACTGTGCTACGTTGAAGCTTAAGTGCTCGATGAGAGATGCATCTTTAATCAGTGGGCATTTACTACCAGATATCAACTTCTGGAAAGAGGGCACCCATGACAGGAATCCAATAACGGCCTCATGCCCTCGTGTTTGATACAAACACAGTGCTTGCACAGCATTAAATCTATTCAGCAGGATCTGGACAGACACCCACAGACATTAATAACAACCAGAGCTAAGCAACATGCACTATTATTTTGTTGACTGTCATGATTATATAACAGATTGTGATTTAATTGTGCATTGTGTAATCTTAAAATTAAATATTTAACACCAATTATTTGTATAACAATATGTCCATTAAAAACATGAACACATAAGCACAGCATGTATTATAAATGCTAACCACAAGGCAAGACGCAGGACTTGAGAAGTACAGGCAGATGTGTACAATATCAATCACCAACTGATCTGGCAGCATGACCTTTGACCCAGCCTATACAAAACATGTGCCCGAACACATCACACAAATCCCGCAATTTAACGGCAAATGCAGTGCAGTCAAGGATAAAGTGACTGTACAGTAGGGCTGCACGATATATCGAAATACCTCAAATGTAAATATCGCGATATGCATATCGAAACGGCATGCGATATCTGAATCATTTTTAATAATAGGCTACTTAAATCAAAACGTTGCAAAAGGTCAAAGTTTTAGTTCGACGCATTTAGCAGAGAATTGCTTGTCGTTAAAAAGAGTCAAGTGCAATAAGTTGCAGAAAACAACTCTTTGCCATCTCGTCTTGCTGTCTGACAGACTCACACCTGAAGCGTGCGCACAAGCCGCATCTCACACAGCGTATCTTCCGTTCTGCTGCACACGTGCAAAGCGCGCACACACACACACATACAGACAGAGAGACGCGTTTCAGACGGTACGCAAACACCGAGTTGATTCGTCTTTCGCAGCTCCTCCTTATGTTTGAACAGACACATACAGACAGAATTATGTCAATAGTACCCGTCTCGACGATCATTCTCGTAAGCGCAGTCAGTTATGTTTTAAATGAAAGAAATCGGATGTGTATCATTATACTGGATCCGTGCAGTCGGATTTAAAGGGACAGCAGCCTATAAATACGTGCTGCTGAATATGTCAGTAATGTTAATCAAACAACAAAACAGCTATAACAAAGACTAATCTCAATTGAATTCATACAGTGAACACAATGCAGTGTTATTTTACACTTAATTATTACATTTCTGTACCTGAATACTACTGTTTATTTTATTTATGCTTGTAAATTGTGTATTTGTTCTTTTTCCCCCTTTTTCTTTCTTTTTTTTTTTTTACTGACTGTTCACTTGCCTTTAATCATGTTTGAACTTTCTCAGACTATAGTTTTTGCTGTGGTATATGAAGAAGTACTTAGTGTATGGAAAGCAAAGTCACAATGATATAAAATGAATGTCATGAATTTTTTTGTCGTTCACATTGATGTTAAAATTAAATTTTCTGATTTGTGACATTACTTTTTATGTACTGCTAAAACACTGCTGGTCACTTTCAGAAGTTGTAGTGATTCTTTCTTTTCCAAGAAAGAATGCAAAACAAATTGGTTAAATAATTTTCATTTTTAAATATTTTAAATTTAAATAGATTTTTCACACTTTAAGCAATATCGTATCGCATATCGCATTTTTTAACAAGGTATTGTGAATCAATTCGATTAGCAATTCGATTCTGCATTTTTAAGTGCATTCACAGGATTATTTAAATGCTTCCCCTAAATTCTTTAAATGCTTAGTCAGGGGGCAAATTACACAGCAGATTTTATGGTTACAGAACCATAGGCTAGATGCTAGTTTAATGATGCTATGGCATGACATGGCATATGTAGAAATTTATGTAAAGCCAAGATTTATATATAAAAAAAAAAAAAGACCTTTAGAAGTATT
Source organism: Sinocyclocheilus grahami (assembly GCF_001515645.1). NCBI lineage: Eukaryota > Metazoa > Chordata > Actinopteri > Cypriniformes > Cyprinidae > Sinocyclocheilus > Sinocyclocheilus grahami. The sequence continues at coordinate 599,146 of NW_015505557.1, forward strand.
ATGTATAGGGGAAGTCGTGGCCTAATGGTTAGAGAGTCGGACTCGTAACCCAAAGGCTGCGGGTTCGAGTCTCGTACCAGCAGGGATTTTAGGTGGGGGGAGTGAATGTACAGCATGCACCTAACATTTTATCACACCAGGGGCATAGCCATCATTTCAGAAGTGACAGTTATTGTCAAATACAATAATTTTATGCATGTATGGATTTATTTATTTTTACAAGGAATTATTTTCTTATATCTTACTTTGAATTTGCTGTAAGAAATCAAATATACTTCTGGACAATAATCAATCAATTTTATGATAATTTTATATACTACAAACAATTATTTAAAATTTCTGCACAGAATAAGGTAGAAAATATACCGTATTGAACCAAATATAAGACGATGTTTTTTTTCTTGGAAATACATCTGAAAAAACGCGGTCGTCTTATATTCAGGGTCTAGACTTTGACATGTCAATAATACATAAAATAAAATGTTTAACTTTTCCTCTCCATCGGCGAATAATGATTCTGAAAGAAAACACACCCGAAGTCTGTTTGCTATAGCAACGAATGCTACTTTCATGCATCCGATTATCAGATAAACCTTGCGCTCTTATTTCAAGGTTGTTGTTAAAGCCGTGGTTATTTTAACGGTTTCCTTCGTACATTCGGTTTGACAACATTGTTAAAACACATTTCTCATTCAATGGAACTGTGCATATGCTTTAGACACTTACATTTTTGCTCCGTCCATGCAATAAATGCAGCCTTCGACTGCACAGGTAATGTCGTCGGTATGACCGAGAGCCATTGAAAAACTACAGAAAAGTAAAACTACTTCACTTTAGCATTACTGGCCACGAGTACTAAGGAGAGATCACACATCAGCTGCTCAAAAAATGTGTCAGTGAGACGAACGGAGCACGAGCTCAATTCTGTGTGACAGTCCCTGCAGGCGGGAAATAGTGGAGAGCGTGAAGGAGAGATACGAGGGCACGAACACTGTTCAAGGTCTCCATTAATTCGTGCTTGTAGTAATTTAATGTGTATATATTTTGAAAGCATTGAATCGCTATAGAAATCGCGATTCATTAGATTCTTAGCGTTTTAAATCGATTACTATCCGAAATCGGCGATTCACGATTAAAAAATCCAAGGTTTGTAATCGATGCATCGAGAAAACGAGTGAATCGTTACACCCCTTGCTGGATGAGTAGGTTTCCTTTTTCTGTTAAACTGGGGGGAAAAGACACAGATTCTGACACAGAAACGGTCTAGGCCAGAAATGATTTCAATAACCAAGACAAATCATTGTAATAATACGCACTAATGCAACATGCACAAAGAAAAAAAAACATTGGTCTTCATTATCCTTCATCAAAAGAAAACTCATTAAATTTGCTCCACTTCTAAAACAACTTTGCGTTTCAGCTGAAACTTTTGTGCTTTTTAAAGCACTTTCCTTCAAGCGAACCACAAATGAATCAATTTCCAATGAAAAAACATCAAATCTCAACAAATCCAGCCAGCAATTAGAGATGAACTGAAATGAATTTATCGAAACACTGAAACCGAAATTACAGTTTTCATTTAGCAAATAAAACAGAAACCAAAAATAATGTATATTTAATAAAGAATCTAATTTGTTTAAAGGGGTCATATGATGCGATTTCAAGTTTTCCTTTCTCTTTGGAGTGTTACAAGCT
>NW_015505557.1:600908-620176 GCF_001515645.1 Sinocyclocheilus grahami
ACATTAAATATAATTATATTATATAATAATTAATAATATAATAAAATTATATAATAATATATAATATAATAATTAAATTAAATTAGAATTAGTTTCCACTCCAATTCCTTGTAGAAATTAGGGGTGGAACGGTTCAATTTACTCACGGTTCGGTTTGGGTCATGGTTTTAGAGTCACGGTTTTGGCACGGTTCGGTATGTGCCATGTTTAGGGAAAAATATACAGTCAAATAAAAATCAAGAAAATAAGATTAATCTATACCTACAAGCAACAGCACAAATAAATACAATAGAGTAAAGATACAAATAAAATAAACAGTGGTTTTCAGTTTTTTTTAGGTAGGTCTAACATTAGTTTTTAGGTACAGAAATTGAATAAAGTAATGAAATTTAAAACAGCATTGCATATTTGACTGTATAAATTAAAGATTGATCTTTATTACAAAAGTTAGAAAAGCTATTAAATCAAGAGCAGTGAGTGATTTCTTTGTTGTTGCTGTTTGATTAATATTAAGAAAGTGCTATCACTTTAAGACACTGTAAGTAAGTTCAGCTGGCTATGTCTGCAATAGGATACTAACCAAGTATACTTGTTTTAATTCGTCCATTTAAACACAATACTTCAGAGAGAGCTTAATATTTGCGCGCGTTCTGAGGCGTGGATTTGCGCGCTTCGGATGAGCGCACGCACAAATCTTCTCACTTCGCTCACGAGCTCGCATCCTCTGGCTCTTAAATGTTTAAACTGGCAAGACTTAATAAATGAGCTTAGTATAAACACAGATATCAACGTGTGCTGTTCAGGTCTCCGGGTGATGACGGAATAAATGACTGCTCATATTCCAGCATACATCATTCGCATTGAACAAGAGTGAATGGTTTGTCCACTTTTTTTTTTTTTTCCCCCCCATCGCTGTTGTTGTAATGTATTGGGAAGCCAGAATGCGCATCCATCAACAGAAACATACAATAGCTGAACCCTGTTTGTTTTACGTGTTATTTAATAGCGAACCATATTACAGATGCGTTGTCAGATTTAAGTTGAACCACGGTCCTAGTGCATGCCGAACTGTGTGTGGAGAACCGTGCGGTTCTATTTTTTTCCGCGAACCGTTCCACCCCTAGTAGAAATATAAACATTTAAAAGATGGATGTAATAAAAACTTGCAGGCAGTGTCGTCCCAAACATAGAGTCAGAATTTGACAGATCATGCAAACATCTCCTAAAATCTTGTCCACAACGCATTCGAAAAGCAAAAATAGTTCAACCCAAAAAGTCCAGATGCTTTTTCCACCCATCCATTTAATTCATGTCACTGTCATCAACTCCTTTCAGAGAAAATTACCGGAAACATCCATTGCAATTTCTGCTGAGCGAGAATCGAAGCATCAACTTGCTTAAATTTGACTACAAAAACACTCAAAGGTCAGATCAAAAGGTTCAACAAAAGCCAGCGTCAGCGGAAGACATTCAATACATACACTCACGAGGACCGCGACCACCATTAGTCGATGCAATGGGGCCCTCGTTTACAGTGGGGACCCCAGCAGCTGTTATCAGTGAGGTGATTTGGAGCCTGTCTGGTAAGCTTACAGTCGTTCCAGTGTGATGGGCTGAGTGCTGACGGCTGCTGACCTAGGGACAGTCTCTCCACGGAGAGGAACAATAAGTCTCTTTCATGCCGAACACTTGTTGCTTTCTAGCCAAATCCCCCCTGCATGAGTCAACCCCTCCCTGAATCCTCAAGATAGAGAGTGGTTTTGGTCTGTCCCAAAAGAGAGGGAAAGAAAGCGAGGGGGCAGGGAATGAGATGCGGAGAGCGAGAGAGGGAGGAATAGTTGTAAATCTAACTCATACACATTCCTTTCCCAAATACACGCAGTCAACAGTTTGGGAGTGGTTTGTCAAGGGTTGCTCTAAACCATAGAAAAAGCGAGAGAAGTGTGCAAGGTAATGAGAAACTTAAAGGACACCGATTTACCGACAGGAATGTGGGCCACGCATCTCCAAGTGAGTCAACCAAGCTATTCCTCCTTGGAGACAGCATTCAGCTATGTGCTGGTTAGCACGGTCACGCAGGATAAACGGCATGGGGAGAAAAACAAAAGACCTGGTGCATGCTGGGATACTAGTAAGCGGCCCTGATCTTGTGCCCAAGCATGATGCTTGAATTCAACGAGGGGCACAGAGTCATGACTGAGAGGTGAGAACAAAGCCAATCTCATTTCTCATGTGTGACCACACAAAGCGCACAGGAAACATGGATGAAAGTTCACAGAATGGTCACATCCTGCAGGTCCAGGCACCACCCTATGGGCCTGATGAGTGAATCCATGCATTTGGCTCTCTTTTTTTATTTCCAGTTTTGAGAGGATTCTGCAAGAATGAGACAAAAGCGCAACAGTAATGCATGCAGATTGACAGTGAACTCCTACATCTTGCCTCTCAATTTGTCCCATTTTGTATGTAAAAAGTTGCTTAAAATGACTTTCAAACCCTTAATTCACAAATCCAGATCTCCCAAAAGCATCTATTCACAGCTAAAGAGGGTTAAGCAGGTCACAATGGGTAACTGATTAGTGATCTAGCCGTTTTTAAACGTGTAAAAAAAAAAAGTCCTACATTAAAAATATTATGTTTGAAGTCAGTATTTTTGATGGAACAGCAGGAAGGAAAGGCAACAGAAACGAAAACAAGTTGTGAGCATTCGTGAACGATTACGAAACAAAGGCCTCTCCACACAAATTTCAAGCTTGTTTCCATTTGTGTGTCTAAATTCACTGTCTCCATAGGAACTGATAAAACCTGAATACCTCAGTGGATAAGGGAATGTGCATGTCAGAACAGGAACTTGAGAAACAGTGCTACGCAAATTCAAGAGCCAGCCCTCATGATTATTGCATAAACACTGTATGTTTGCAGGGCATTATAAATTACTCTCAATCAGCCATAGCAGTGCAAGTTAGCTCTACATCAACATTCATATTCGAGACAGTCTATAGTTCTGTTCCAAACCCCAGTGAGCGCAGTCTACTGTCTACCTAGGCAGCTGGGGATGCACCAACATTAAACCTCTGGCCAATCCAATAAGGTGAATATTATTTTAAAGGGGTCATATGATGTTGCTAAAAAGAACATTATTTTGTGTATTTGGTGTAATGAAATGTGTTTATGCGGTTTAAGGTTTTTAAAAAAACACATTATTTTCCACATACTGTGTACATTATTGTTTCACCTCTATGCCCCGCCTTTCTGAAATGCGAAGATTTTTACAAAGCTCATCGTTCTGAAAAGCGAGGTGTGCTCTGATTGGCCAGCTATCCAGTGCGTTGTGATTGGCCGAATACCTCAAGCATGTGACGGAAATGTTACGCTCCTTACCATACTGTGATGCTGTGTCCGGAGCGTCGAGACAAAAACATTAAAACCCATTATAAACGAGGCATTTGTTGCATCCAGTGGGGACAATTATGGATTATAATGACTTGCACGGTCTTTTTATCGCACCACGTAAACATAAAACCATGTCTGCATTTGTGATCGGAGAAATGACGGTGGACCAGTATTAACTTTTATAAAGAATATCTCTTTAGGTTTGAGACTTTAGTCTTTGCAACTTTAGGGATCTTATCTATTCACAAACAGCTTGTAACACTCCAAAGAGAAAGGAAAACTTGAAAATCGCATCATATGACCCCTTTAATGCTATGGCTGATAACAATAAATAGAATATATTAAAAATCTATAATGTTTTATCTAAAAACTTTAAAACATTTTTAATTATATTAATTATATTTACATATACTGTTATATAACATATATAATAAATTGTATAATTAATTATCATAATGTTATTTTAATAATTTAAGTATAAAATACTGAAATTATATACCGCACACAAATAAAACTGAACTATATGGTAAAGTAGCCTATTTGGGGTTATTTTCGGTAGGCATGTATGTATGTATATATATATATGCGAAATAAAATGAAATTCAATAGGCCATATTTGGATTCAATTCTGCATACCATCAAAGCTTGCCTGCATTCTGGGATTGCATTTTCATTTAAATTTTAAAGTAGATCTGTGAGCGCTCTCATCCTCTATATGGTTCTTATACCTGAACTATCTTAATCTGATGTTACAAAACATTGCCCAGGTTTCTTGAAATTACATGAAAAGCAGCTGCAGCTGTGTGGCTCAAGTTGTCTCAGACAGGACAAGTGTAAAAGCTGAGCATCATTCTCCAGGGCCCATCCATCAGGGTAGAGAGTGAAGGGGGCAGGGCAGGTCCCTCGGGGTCTCTCCATCATCACAGAGGCAGGAATAGGCAAGGGAAGAAGCGTCTGCTATCGTCAGCTCTCCACACTCTGGGCCCCTGGGGAACACATGCATCTGATGACCATCCCTCACATCTAAATGTCCTTCAGCGGTAAAGAGGGATCGGGCTCCGACCGTCCTTGGCCTGCCAAGAGTGAGCGCCCACATGTAACCAGGATGTCGCAGAGAACAACATCGAGCTGAATTAAAATATCCGGTAACGAATCTCAGAGTTAAAAAAAATAAAATCCTTGCTGTTATGGTTTCCAACCACTTCAGGATAAAGTTACAGCACCGAGGGCCTCAGGATTTCACTTGGCTTCCATCAAAACCATGGAATGCTGTGTTGCAAATGGACAGGTGTGCTGAAGGAAAACAACTTTGGAAACCCACTCTTGACCTTTTAATCACCAAGAGCAAACCACAATTGCAGACTTTGTAAATGGTTAATGTTTTCCAAAATTGGCTCACAACATCAAACATGTTCTCTGTATCCTCTGACTGGATAGTCTGAATCAAAACAAAACAAAAAAATGCATCTGTACTAGGGCTGCACAATTAATCGAATTTCTAATCGCGATTATAATTATGGATGCCACAATTACGCAATCGTTCAAAGCGGCAATTAATCGTCCACTTATGTTATTCTGCGTGCTTAAGATGCGGTTTTTTCTTTCTACATGTTATCTTAAGGGTTTTTCATATTATTTAAATTTTTGTTTTAGTATAACATAATACCATTCATATTTTAACTTTTTTATAATTTAAAGAAACCAATCCGATGTATAGTTGGCATTTGAGGCTTAATACTATAAAAAAGCACTAAAGGTTTTCAGCTTGTTTATTTTCATATAAATATATGGCATGCAGTTGCATCAAACAATGGTATAAACATCATTCAATGTAAATTGTGATAATTGTAATTAATAATCGCAATTACAATTTCAAGGGAATAATCGACAATTATGATTTGTCATAATCGTGAACCCATACACGATATGCCCTTTTCTGTGAAATCGGACAGTTTAAACTGCCAAAAATCTACAGACTGAATCTGACTTCCAGCAAATGGTGTTGACTCCATCCAGACTGTAAACCGGTGCAAAAATCATGTGGTGTATTTAAGCATCTAAAGCACAGATGAACATCCCGTTGTGGAGAACTTTCATTGTATTCCTGCAACCCTCTACATTGCGAGTAAATCACTCGCATATGCGACTAAATCTTACCCTGGCGACTAAATAATGTCTAACATTAGCCATTGGCTAATAAATTCTTAGATTTTACATGCCAGTATGTGTGAGAGGCGTTCAACACAGATTTTCACTCGATAAACACGCTGACTGAGCGTCATTCAATGTAAATTGTGATAATTGTAATTAATAATCGCAATTACAATTTCAAGGGAATAATCGACAATTATGATTTGTCATAATCGTGAACCCATACACGATATGCCCTTTTCTGTGAAATCGGACAGTTTAAACTGCCAAAAATCTACAGACTGAATCTGACTTCCAGCAAATGGTGTTGACTCCATCCAGACTGTAAACCGGTGCAAAAATCATGTGGTGTATTTAAGCATCTAAAGCACAGATGAACATCCCGTTGTGGAGAACTTTCATTGTATTCCTGCAACCCTCTACATTGCGAGTAAATCACTCGCATATGCGACTAAATCTTACCCTGGCGACTAAATAATGTCTAACATTAGCCATTGGCTAATAAATTCTTAGATTTTACACGCCAGTATGTGTGAGAGGCGTTCAACACAGATTTTCACTCGATAAACACGCTGACTGAGCGCTTGAGAGTTTCGCTCTCCATCAAGCGATCTGTACTATTTGGATGCGCTCAATGGATCATGTCATGTACTCAATGGATGCGCAGTATGTAGCATGCAGCGCACCTGTATTTGACGTACCGTAAACTAGTGTGAAGGCGCACGACTCGCCGTCGCTTTACTGATAGCACTGTGTTTCTCACACATGCAAACAGAGAGAGCGAGAGTCTAGCATACCACGCTGAATCGACGCGCTACATGTAAACCATATTCTTTGTTATTTTGACAGGAAAATACAACAGTTCATTTAGAATTATTTAGAATTATTCAGCTTTTAAGAACAAGCAGAAGATATGCCGGTTTCTCGGCAGTGGGCGGAGATAATGCGCTCATCTATTACCGTCCCTGTTTTGATTTCAGCAAATCGGTTCAAACGAACACTGACAGCGTGGTTAATATTCATGAACCCAGCAGATAATAGTAGTAGTAGTATCTTTTAATAATAATTACTATTACCTATGACCAACAATATCTTAAACACCACCACCAGTCCTAAATTCAGTTAAAATGACAAATATGCATTCATTCATGGTTACCAAGTTTTAGTTTTAATCACTAGTTCTATCATTAAATAGCGCTTAATTATCATAATATAATGCTTGATTGGCTGAAGTTAAGAGATCACATTCAGTTATTTAAGAAGCTGTTCCATTTTACAAAGATAAGCTGATTGGGTGGAATCATGTATGTGTGTGTACCTACTTAACCATATTTTGGGGACAAATTTGTACCCAAAAGTGAGCACAACCTGACAAAATCGGCAAAAACCTCAATTTGTGGATGTCCTCATTTGTAAAACTGTTATAAAAATAAAGTAACCAAAGTTTTTTTTAACTTTTGAAATTGTAAAAATGCAGAAAGTTTTCTGTGAGGGGTAGGGATAGGGGTGGGTTTAGGTTAAAAAGTGTATAACTATCTGTATATAAAAACAATCGAAGTCTATGTAATGTCCCCATTTAGATAGCCAAGTAAACGTGTGTGTGTGTGTGTGTGTGTGTAAAATAGTATATCAGTCTGGCGAGTAAACAAAACAACAACAAAAAATGTACTAGCCAATGGTGATTATATTGCCAAGGTGTACGTAGAGGGTTGTCCTGCTAAGGTCCAATAACAACAAATAGCATGACAGTCTGTTTTTGTGCAGCGTTTTATCAGCTCATTCATCATTTGTGACACGTTGGACCACAAGTGGTCGTACATGGAGAAAGCATTTCTGGTTACCCACTGGTGGACGTTGTGCTTTGGGATCGCTGTGGTCCCACAGCTGTCATAGCACCAAACCAGAAGCATTTCTTCCTCAAGGACACATTATGGCCTGGAATTCCACGGTAGTCTTACATTAGCATCGGCATCAATTTGAAGCCAGGCCAGTTGACCTCTTGATTAAATACCACCACATCAGCGGGCACATTAATCCCTCTGTCAATGTCTGCTCACAGGCAAACAACAGCGCCTTAATCATGAAGGATGGGTGAAATCAGGCCACTACGATCCAGTACTTACAAACGAGCCTGGATTAATGATATGAGAGGGAAGATCCTACAAGCATTTCACACTCAAGTCAAACTCCTGTTAAACGGGCACAACAGAGACATGTGAAGCAGCAGACAGCAAACAAGTGTTAATCAATATAAAACGCAGACTTTGCTTGGGGGAGACGGTTGTTTAGTGCTTCTGCTTATCAGATAGTGAGCTTTGATTGTGTAAATCTTTAATGTGACCACAGTCTTTCCTAAACTTCTACAAACCTCTCAGGTGTTTCACAGTTTCATGTTTCACTTTCCGGTGTCGACAAATTTAAATTTCAGGTCAAGCGAAAGTTCACCCTGTTCTGATTAGAAACAATAGGCTTGAGCTTTTTGTTCAAAAGCAATGCGAGTCTACACCTGAAACCAAACCCACAAAAACATCTTCCACACAACATTTTCATTTCATCTTCTCTAACGCTTGTGTTGTATTTTAGTACTCAAACTCACTGCATACCACTTTATAAGCCAAGAGCATTTCATTCATATAGATGCGGACTGCTTTGTTCTGAATCCACCAGAGGAGCCGGGCGGTTTCCTACAGGCAGACTGACAAGGGATTGTGGTTCAGCTGGTTGACCAGTCTCTTGTTGTCCTTTTCCTGTTTGAGACAGGAAGAATAATAGCCAGTGGTGTCACGAAGACAAATGTCATACAGTGCATATCATACAACCTCCTGAAATGGACACGTGACTGGTTTCCTGCAGAGCCCAACTTTTGCCAAATTAAATTTCTATGGCTTTTCAATTACCTTTACTCCGACATCACCACAGATTGTGAGTTTTTCTCTGCCCAAAAGCAATATCTTTGGGGGGGGGGGAGAGCATATTCATTATAGGAATTTCCTTCATTTTTTTCTAAGATATTTAGGATTTCGCAGACATTTATAAAAAAAAAAAAAAAAAAAAAAAAAAAAAAAAAAAAAAAAAAAGAATTTCCTTCATTTTTTTCTAAGATATTTAGGATTTCGCAGACATTTATAAAAAAAATAAAAAATAAAAAAAAAATAAAAGATAAATAAATAAATAACCTGGCTTTTATGACCGTGGGAACCCTGCACCTGCAATGGATGGAACCACAAAGCTTGCAGAACAGACATTTTTAAGTGCAGATTTCCTGGAAAAGGAAGAACAGTTTGTCTGGATATTCAGGAAGCTGGTGCACCAAATCCAAGAAATTATATAATAGTGCACCATACCATCAGACTGACATCGTCACTAAAAAGATGTGCTGCTGCAGTGATTTCACATAAAAAGCGACCACAAGTTAACACTATCGGAGTCTGTTTTTCCTGTAACAAGAAGAGGAAGGACAAGTAAAGATATCCAAACATCCTGCAAAGGTTCATCCATCTTACAAAAAGGGCACGAATGAACCGAGATACTTTGCGCTAAGTATTGACAGGACGCCCAACGTCGTGAGGCCAGAGAATAACAAATCCAAACACCCTCAGTTGCTGCAACAGTGAGCAAAGATAACGAAAATGTTAAGCAATCAGATCAAAGTGAAATACTTGGGCTCACTATTAATTAAATAAATAGTTAATTAATCATGCAAAGCATCTATTACAGCTTTCCCCCCAATCCAGGTCCAGACATAAGTCTCACATCTCTCTCTAACAATTCCTTTGCTTTTTCTTTCCTCCAGGCTGTAGCTTTATATCAAACCCTGTTATCAGATTTATTTACCTGTTCGTCTGGCAACTGTCACCTGCTAAGCAGCCAAGCCACTGAATAATGCATCGAGCTCCAACGTTCTACATCTTGCCAACAAACCCTGCGGCCTCCTCTCTTGCTAGGCCGAACAGAGCCCGAGAATCGAAAAGAGAGAGTTAATATTTGCCCGTCACTTTGTGCATTATTAAAGTGTGTCAAAACCATCTTCCAGTCGGCTGCTGCTGCTGCTGCAAAAAAGACAAGGACTTTCAGGTAGCAGTGATTCAGCGGGAACGTCTGTGTCCTCCGTTGCTAGTAATGATTCACTGATGAAGCAAAAAGAAGAAAAAAGGACTCTCCTGTGCATTGACATGAAAGAGAAAGCTTGACTGCGCACGTCTCCTTTGCTGAAGCGCTCCTTCTCTCACTCGCACACGCTGTCATGCATATAAAAAAATACTCTCTCTGGGTCTTCCTAAATGAGTCACATTACATTTTTCCACCTAATTAAACTGATTCCGATTTGAATGACTAGATTGCAGTAGGTTTAAATAAGAGCATCAGCGCGGAGTGTCGGACTTTACATTTCTTGCCTGCAGACACTTCAGAATTCAAGCAGCATCACATTCGCCTTTATCCCATCAAAAGTTCGGTTCTTTCACCAGGAACACCTGGAAACACTTAGCCTCAAACAGTCAGGCGAAGTTATTCAGTCTCGTGCTTCCTCACAACACCTGACCCTTTCCTAAAACGCTCCCAAGACCAGCATCAAGTCATCTGGATAACCGCATAATTAACTTGGTAATTGGCAGCCATTATTTCTTTGCCAGATTAAAGATGAGGGAGGGAATTAAATGGGAAATCACATCAAGCGAGAGAGAAATTAAGCTCTCAAATGTGCCAAGGTGTCATGTGATGGTATGGCAGCAAGAAAACCATTTTACTAACCTCAATCAAAGTGTTTGGGAAATAAAACTGACAACCATGATAATATATCAAAGTTTTTGTATTCAACAGTGCAGACTCAACAACAACAGAAACTATATAGCATGAAATATTCTAGATACGGCGCTTAAGGGCTCAGATTTGAAGAGCAAGACTCAGCTGTGCAGAAGGACAAGAACCTCCGGACAAGTTGAGCAGAGGTGTGACAAACAGCAACAGACACCAGCTGTGGTCAGATATTTGTTTTGATTAGAATCAACATGACAACTTTAGATGGCCTTCTGTTCAGTACTAGCATTAGCGGTCAATGAGCCAAGGCATCTAAGAAGTCAAATAGGATCACTGCTGCTGCTGTTGTTGGTATTCCAATTCAGCAATACAATATATGTAACAATTTCACATTTTCTGCACAACAGGGAAAATCTAAAGATGCTTACATTTGGTGAAATGCATTAAACAGAACTGAGAGTGCAACACTTAATAGAAATGAAAGTATTATTAAAATCAGAAAAATTATTTTGTACAGTTTCAATCAATCAGTTTCAAAAAAATATTATAACTAGCAGTCAACAGGTATCTATAAATGGTCTGTAAATAAAATTATGAATAAATCAAATTTAAATATTATAAATTTGTACAAACAATAACCGAATATAGATGAACGCATTTTATTCAATCAGTTTAATTAATGAATCAATCAATCGAATCAATTTAGAACTACTTATAAATAAACACAAATACAATTTAATGATCAAAAACATGTATACAAAATAGCTGAATTTGGATGAACGCTTATTTTACTCAATTCACAAAAAAAATAAAATAAAAATACATACTAGATTATAGAGCTGCACAATTAATTGAATTTCTAATCGCGATTACAATTACAGATGCCAATTACTTAATCGTTCAAAGTGGCAATTAAAGGGGTCATATGATGCTGCTAAAAAGAACATTATTGTGTATTTGGTGTAATGCAACGTGTTTATGCGGTTTAAGGTTCGAAAAACACATTATTTTCCACAATGTACATTATTGTTTCTCCTCTATGCCCCGCCTTTCTGAAACGCGTCGATTTTTACAAAGCTCATCGGTCTGAAAAGCGAGGTATATGCTGAATGCCTCAAGCGAGTGATGGAAATGTTACACCCTTACCATACTGTGTTTCCATGTGTCCCGGCGCGACGAGACAAAACCAATAAAAACCCATTACAAACAAGGCATTTGTTGCATCCAGTGGGGACATAATTACTGATTATAATGACTTATACTGTGTTTTTACGCATTGTGTATTGTGCCACGTAAACATACAACCATGTCTGCATTTGTGATCGGAGAAATCTACACTCTACACTGCCCAAAACTCGCGTTTGAATTATCAGTGGCAAATTCTTTAAATATAAAAAAACATACTTACACGTTGTGAGTCAGAAGCGTCAGACTGTCCTTGCAAAGTTGGAACTGCACAACTTTATAGAAACAGCCTTTGAGCACAGACGCATTGTAGGCTACTCTGCAGGTTCAGGAAACAGTCCTCCATAAAATGTGCTGCACACAGCTGAATATTTGGGTTGAACTGTTCTGGAACAGTGTTGTAAATACAACTTAACCACTGATTTCTAGTTGTGTCCTCTTTTGGAAGGCCAAACAAAGTAGTTTCGCTTTCACAATGAAACACACAGCGGCTTGAGTGAGCGGCGCCCGGCAGGCTTGAGTGAGGAACGGCCGGCGGCGGATTTGACGAACCACATGTGACGACCCCGGGTTGGACTCTGCTTCGTTCACCGTGGAAGCCGATCAGGCGATCCACAGAGCGAAGTTGATGTATTTCCTCAGCGACCAGCACGGATCAGCTCTAGGCATGATGAAGCGGATATCTTGCTCTTTTGGAAGGCCAAACAAAGTAGTTTCGCTTTCACAATGAAACACAGACTCCACAACATGGTGGCAGCGGCGGCAACAATACTACAGCAAGAATAAAAGTTACACCTTCTTTCTTTGCGTGAACATTTGGGCGATGTTATGCAAATACTTCCACACAGTGACGTAGACATGTGGGGGCGTGTTTAAGCGAGGCGTTTTAGGAGGGCGTGGACAAGTCTTAAATTTTATAAAGAATATCTCTTTGGATTTGAGACTTTAGTCTTTGCAACTTTACAGATCTTCTTTATGCACCAAGAGCTTGTAACACTCCAAAGAGAAAGGAAAAATTAATCGTTCAAAGTTAAAGCACCTATTAGCTGGTTTGCCAACCGGCAAAAACGCTTGAGAAGAAAAATCGTTCAAAGTCTACTTATGTTATTCTGAGTACTTGTGAGGTTTTTTCTTTCTACAGGTTATCTTAAGGGTTTTTTCCCATTGTTTTAATATCATGCATATTTTTACTTTTTATTATTTAAAGAAGAAACCAATACAATGTATAGTTGACATTTGAGGCTTAATACTATAGAAAAGCAATAAATGTTTTTCAGTTTGAGTGTTTTCAGCTAGTTTATTTTCATATAAATATATGGCATGCAGTTGCTTCAAACAATGGTAACATCATTCAATGTAAATTGTGATCATCGTAATTAATAATTGCAATTACAATTTCAAGGGAATATTCAACGATTATGATTTTTGTCATAATCGTGCAGCCCTACTAGATTATTAGTCCAATTGAACACAATCTCAGAAATATGCTCAAGCCTGGTCTGTCTATCACTCATTTTTAACAAGGAAACAAAAATGCAACAAGTGGGAAATGTAAAGAATCTTTCGAATGTTGTGTCTTTCAATTCCATAGAAATCTGCTGAGCTTTCATCTGAATTCTGCATGCACAGATTCCATCTCTTGAACACAACATACAATCACATCATCAAAAACCTGAAAAGCATGAGAGATTTGTCATTCCAGAAACCTTCTAGTGTTTCAAAGCACTTTTTGATACCAACAAAACTGGTTCCAGGAACCAGAAATGTTTTTCAGTTTGAGTGTTTTCAGCTAGTTTATTGTCATATAAATATATGGCATGCAGTTGCTTCAAACAATGGTAACATCATTCAATGTAAATTGTGATCATCGTAATTAATAATTGCAATTACAATTTCAAGGGAATATTCAACGATTATGATTTTTGTCATAATCGTGCAGCCCTACTAGATTATTAGTCCAATTGAACACAATCTCAGAAATATGCTCAAGCCTGGTCTGTCTATCACTCATTTTTAACAAGGAAACAAAAATGCAACAAGTGGGAAATGTAAAGAATCTTTCGAATGTTGTGTCTTTCAATTCCATAGAAATCTGCTGAGCTTTCATCTGAATTCTGCATGCACAGATTCCATCTCTTGAACACAACATACAATCACATCATCAAAAACCTGAAAAGCATGAGAGATTTGTCATTCCAGAAACCTTCTAGTGTTTCAAAGCACTTTTTGATACCAACAAAACTGGTTCCAGGAACCAGTAGCACACATTCTTTCACATCAACACTTATCATTAACCCTTGATGATTTGAAATGAGATGTTTGAGTGAATAATTTGTGCCTATATAAACACATTTGTGACTGTTCTCCCTGGCTGGTTATGACTGAGGAACAAATACATAGAAACAAAGATTTTTTTTTCTCCTCTCAAGTTGAAGTAATGTCTGTGTCTCGCTTACAGGATGAGTAGAGGAGCTCATTCCGTCCTCGTACCAGGCCGAGACGGGACCTCTGAGGAATGTGCCGACCAGGATCTGACAAAACCCAAACTTGTAATTGCTTTCACGACACACCATCACATGGAAAGGGTGAATGTGATTGGTTGGTTCCTGTCACATGACCTGCGGTGCGCTTGCGGCATTCTGAAAATTTGAGATGTTTTTATCTCTGCGGCGCACACGCACCTGGAAAATACTAGGGTGTCATGACAAGCTCTCTATTTGAGTGTGCTTGCTACATTTGAAATAAACTTGAGTGTGCAAAAGACACAATATGTGAATGGCCCCTATAATGATCCTGAAAATTGAGCCTTGTCAACAGAAATAAATGACATCTTAAAATATTTTCAAATAGAAAACTGTTACTTTAAATTGTAATAATATTTCACAATATTACTCTTTTTATTGTGCTTTTAATCAAATAAATGCAGCCTTGATGAGCATAAGAGTATTCTTTCAAAACATTATACAATCTTAAATTTAAGTGTCAAACTAATCGATCAACTAGAAAAGTCTATGAATACTCAACCATCATGACCCATTCCAACTATGTAAAAGAAAGAAAGAATGTCAAAGAAAGTCTATTTTCACTGAGTCGAGGGAAACCAATTAGGACCTTCTGAAGCTGCGCCTGTCAGCCTTCTAAATTTAAAGTGCCAGCCGGTCTTTTTTTTTTTTTTAAGTCTTGTCTTGCCTAAATAAATAAATGATAGATAATAATCCTCCTCCCCACTAGCAGCTCGTGTTCAACGGCTGACATTAATGCCCGAGTCTCCATGCGGATGTCGCAGGAGTTTGTAGTGACTGTAATTTTCCTTGTCAGTGTGAGCATCCTCTGAGCCCTGATGGCTTTAATTAGTGGAGCCACACTGGCAGACTAAGACGCCCATGAGACAAGAACACCTGAGACCACCACGAATCCAGCCGGGCACGTTTCATCAGTGCCCACAATAGGGCTGCACAATTAAATTGAATTTCTAATTGCGATTACAATTACGGATGCCACAATTACATAATCGTTCAAAGTCCACTTATATGTTATTCAGAGTGCTTGTGGGGTTTTTTTTCTTTCTACATTGTTATCTTAAGGGGTTTGCCATTGCTTTAATTTTAGTTTTAGTATAACATAATATCATGCATATTTTTACTTTTTTAAATATTTTTTTATTATTATTTAAAGAAGAAACCAATCCAATGTATAGTTGACATTTGAGGCTTAAAACTATAGAAAAGCAATAAAAGCTTTTAAGTTTGAGTGTTTTCTGCTTATGTTCATATAAAAATATGGCATGCAGTTGCTTCAAACAATGGTATAAACAAGGGGTGCTCCGATCAGGATTTTTGAGGCCGATCACCGATCGCCGATCACAGACAGCAGTATCTGCCGATACCGATACTGATCTTTTTAAAGCCTTCTATTTATCATTTATAACTATTTATAGTGATACTCATCAGGATTTTTAGACATTTATTCAGGGCCCGAATTTCATTTTTGAAAATGGGGGAAATTCCTCTCTTATGTGACTCTTGTGAGAGAGGAAGCAGCATGGACTGTGCTTTCACACAGGGGTCCGCTACTGATCCGTGGCTGTTTACCACAAACACAACATTTATACATTAGTTTGATTTCAAATCCAAACATTGTCCCTGAAAATGCTTTTTCAGCATTGCAATTCTTTTTTTTTTTTTTACACAGTACAGTAATACAATCTTTCACAGACATGTTTAAGCACAATAAATATAAGCAACACATTATTCAATGCATTTTAATTTTGCATTTACTTCTAGATTTATATATTAAGTTGCTCAAGCAAGTAGCAAAACATTTAAACTACTTTTCTGACGTTATCACAAACTTACCATTGACAGAAATAGTCAGCTCTACTGTCTTTCCTTTTGCATTTAAAACTTTATTACCATCTAAAGTGCCATCTATTATTGCTTTATCTAAAAGTGCTCTTTCCCTTTAAACCTAGCCAAAAAGCCATGTGTTGACTGTGAAACACAGCAGACTTTAATTATATGCATTTATGGTGTAATTACTACATTTTCGTGTCAATCCATGTTAATATTTACTGCAAACAATGCACTGTCACTTTAATTCAGCGCTGCAATAGCCTCGGTGTGGAAACTCTCTACACTGCTGCAGACACACCGCTCCTGAACGCACTGCCGGACCACAACCGTGTGCAGTGAACGTTTTAATCCGTTAACATGAGCGCGGAAAAAATATGCACCACGTATGCACTGTAAACGGAATAATGTGAACTTGGCATTACGCTGCGAGTGTGCATGACTGCACGGTCTCCAGGAGAGCGCGCAACCACTGAATGATTAAACGCTGGCAAGAATTAAAAAGTAATACAATTTATAAACTTTAGTGACGATGTGACACTGTCTCGATTATGCAAGTGACAATTCCTGTGTCAACTGGGCACGCTGCTCGCTTATAGACAGACGCGTCAGCATTATCATTATTTCACCCGCGCCGGACAAAGACGGAGACGGTGCTACTGCAGGTCGTGCCAAAACTCTCACGGCAGCATCATCAGCTTGAGATCGGCCTTTTTAGAGACCGCCGATCGGTAGCCAAATCAATCAGAGCACCCCTAGTATAAACATCATTCAAATGTAAATTGTGATAATCGTAATTAATAATCGCAATTACAATTTCAGAATCAGAATCAGAAGAGCTTTATTACCAAGTATGTTTACACACACAAGGAATTTGACTTGACGACAGGAGCTTCCAGTGTAGAAGAAAGTACAAACATAGTGCAGGGAATTTCAAGGGAATAATCAACTATTATAATTTCTGTCATAATCGTGCAGCCCTAGACCACAAGCTCTTCATGGGGAAAAGAGCAGAGTCCGGTTCAAACATGGGCATCAATGAGATTACCAGATTAATAGCTGTTCTCTTTCACAAATTCACCCGGATTGTTATGTCAGTTGCAGACCACATGACAGATGCCCGTTTTCCAAACAGCTTTCAAATGAACCAAACTCTGACGTCAAACAGAAAGTGTAAAAAAAAAAACACTTAAAAATGGTTGGTTGCTTTTCAAACAGCATTTAGGCCTATTTCTTTAGTCCTAATCTAGTTCACCGTTTATTGGTTTACTGGGATTGAACTTTGACTTTTACCGCAGTACAATCTCACACAGCTCATTAGATGAAGTAATGCTGCCAACGTGTGAGGAACAGGCACTCGGCACTGACAAAAATAGAAAAATATGGAGAAAAAGACAGTGGAGGAAGAAGATAATAAGATGAAGATCTGCATGTAGTCACAGAGAAAGCAGTTTTCAGCAGATCTTTCCTGAAACAAGACTAAAAGTAAATGCCATTTAGAATAACATCTATAACAATGCAATCCATGAACACCTGGTTGTCAATTTAACTACAACCCAAACTACTGCAAGCTCAGCATTGCGATTTCACTGCATGTAGTTCTCCCAGCTTGGCGGAAGCAGTATTTACAGATTATATCAGGTGACTATGATGACAATCATCTCACATCCACTCTCTAACATCAAACTGGCACTCAGACATTCAGCAGTCTAATAGTGTGCTACTTTGACCCTGCTGGAATGAAAACCATGCCATGCAACAGCCTGTTGAAAGATTAATCCACCTACATAAAGCAGAAAAATAAATCCATCAAGGGGTTCACAACAACGCAAAAAGTTGTAGTTTAACCACCAGCTATGAAAGACTCTTTTCAGAGCTGTAGTGCTTGGTTAATAATTATCAGAGACATTGGGGAACTTTTTAAACTAGAGTTGCTTCAAAATAACTAACATTTCAGTTCAAAATGATCATTTTTAAATAAAACCTTACCCACTTGATCTACAGCATCAAAACGCCACTTTTAAAAATGAAATCCATTAAATTACCACAAAACTGTTGCATAATCAGTATTTGTTATTTACACAAGCAACAGATTTCTGTTTTCTACAAACAACCACGATCACTACCATTCCTAAACCACCACAAAATGCTGTTAAAACTCTCAGGTCACTTTTATGCAATGGTATTCATAAAATCAGACATGCTAAAGCCATTAGCAGGGGACAAGAACAGAATTTAAGCTAAAAAAAAAAAAACCCTGTGCCGACTTTGCTCTGCATGTAGACACCTTTACTAATATCTAGGGCTGATCAGAATACCATTTTTTGAGCTTCGATGCTACGGTAGTAATCAACACCGAATAATCGAAGCTTCGGAGGGAGGGGGCTGAACATATTCTTCTCTCTAATAAAGGCAGGAATCTCCGTGTGTCTGTCTGTCTGTTTGCATTTTTATTATGTCGAGAACCATTCATGCAGTCGACTTCACGCATGGCGGGTGTGTTGCTGCGGACCCAAGGAAGTGCCGTGTCGCATTTTGGTGCAATATGGAGACACGACACGTTCAGAATCAATAAACTTTTAATAAACTACAGAACAGCGCGTACAGGACACCGTAAAGGGTAGGCTATTTAAATAAAAGAAGAATGAAAAATAAATGAACGAAGTTCAACAAACTATAATAAATGAACACGATAGCATAGACAAATTATTATTAGGCTGGGCTACTGTACATTTTTTTTATGACTGCCGTATTCACAAGTATTTTCCAAGCAAATTAAGTGCACGTTTTTATCATGTGTAAAATTACTGATTAACATGGAGGATAAAAGCAGCTCGTTTTTTTACACCAACAATATACTATGGACACGCGAATGAATAAACTTTTAATAAACTACAGAACAGCGCGTACAGGACACCGTAAAGGGTAGGCTATTTAAATAAAAGAAGAATGAAAAATAAATGAACGAAGTTCAACAAACTATAATAAATGAACACGATAGCATAGACAAATTATTATTAGGCTGGGCTACTGTAAATTTTTTTTATGACTGCTGTATTCACAAGTATTTTCCAAGCAAATTAAGTGCACGTTTTTATCATGTGTAAAATTACTGATTAACATGGAGGATAAAAGCAGCTCGTTTTTTTACACCAACAATATACTATAGGCCTAGGCGTACTACTTCCAGAACTCTACTTCAGAACAAATTTTTCAAACTTGATGTGTTGTTGTGGTAGGCCAGTTTCAAATCGCATATTTGGCACACTGCCTTTGTCTTGTCCTCACTCAATTTAAAGTGCTCCCACACAGCTGAGGTCTTCGGCAGATGAACTGAGTCATGACGTTTATGACGTTCACTCATGGGCGATTCATATTCAAGCGCGAATGAGAACCGTTTCGCGGGGGATGCCAGGTGTTCGGGGGGGGGGGGGG
>NW_015505557.1:620411-640898 GCF_001515645.1 Sinocyclocheilus grahami
ATATAAGATGTTTGTGGGGGGGGTGAAGAAAAAAAGAATAGACAAATCAAAAAATTGAAAATCGAATGCCAACACACTGAACGAATATTCGAATAATCGTACATGTTTGAGCATCCCTATTTACATTAAACGGATGACATGTCAAACACAATTTCAAATCTTATACAAGTTTTTCTCTCTTTTTTTTAGTTATAAGGTTATAGAACTAGCTGGTTTTCAATAGTTTATTGCTCAACAACTGTTCAAGGAATACTTCATCCAAGCTTTTCATTTCACAAGACGTTTATTAATGGACTGGAGTCGTGTGGATTCCTTGTGGATTATTGTGATGTTTTTATCAGCTGTTTGAACTCAATCACCGCAGGGGTGAACAAGTGATGTAATGCAAAATTTCTTCAAATCTGTTCAGATGATGAAACAAACTCAATATTCTGGTCCAGCCCTACTAATGTCCTGGCAGCTTCTTGAACATGTACATGTTTGAGCATCCCTATTTACATTAAACAGATGACATGTCAAACACAATTTCAAATCTTATACAAGTTTTTCTCTCTTTTTTTTAGTTATAAGGTTATAGAACTAGCTGGTTTTCAATAGTTTATTGCTCAACAACTTTTCAAGGAATACTTCATCCAAGCTTTTCATTTCACAAGACGTTTATTAATGGACTGGAGTCGTGTAGATTCCTTGTGGATTATTGTGATGTTTTTATCAGTGTTAGGACTCTGGGCATTCTGACGGCACCCATTCACTGCAGGGCATCCATTGGTGAACAAGTGATGTAATGCTACATTTCTCCAAATGCATTCTGATGAAGAAACAAACTCATCTACTTCTTGGATGGCCTGAGGGTGAATACAGTGATGTTTATAACTATACCAGCAAGGAAACAAGCCCAAACAGGCCGTTTAATAAGGCATGGCAAAAACGAACGGTTACGTCTACATTCATATGCTTTAATGCTTTAAATAGGACAGGTGATAGGAAAAAAGCCCCGATGACCAAACTGATAGGTTAAGCTAGGTAAAGATAAATTTAAAACCCAGAGAAGATTATGAATCCTGGAATTATGCTCTCTCTCCACCTCCCTCGTTAATCACGGGGTGAGACCGAGTTCATTTGTTAATCATCTGCACAAAGCACTGAGACGGCTCGGTTGGGTCAGCCTGCGGGTCAGGATATGTGCGGCGTACAGGAACAACATCAAGGTCTCTCTCTCTCCATGTAGTACTTGCTTTCCCTAGAGCAATTCTGTGAGGTCTTAGCCAGAGGGTGCATTAGTTTGTGTGAATCACTGTGGATTGTGATGCCTGGACTCTTCCCTGAAGGTTATTACACTGAATCGCTGCATTCATTTTCATATATGCACAAGAACAAAAGTATCAATGTCAGAGACTGATAGACTGATGCAAGTAATGAACTCTGAGGAAATAAAAATGCATTGAAATAAAAAATTGCATAAATGAGTAAATAAATAAACAAATAAACAATTATATTGATTCTTGGTGGATCTATTGTAAGGTGAAACAGAATAAATAATAAAGTGAAAACAAAACTAACACTGTTTATTATATTATTGCTAATAAAGAGCACCAATGTTTCCCCCATGCAAACTTACTACTGCCAGGCTATAAGCTCTGAATCAATCACGGGTGGGCCATGACGGCAGCAGGAGCCGCAGGGACGTGTTCTTTCTGTCATGCCTGTAACCCAGGTCAACTAATGACTCCTTAATTCAGCACTTCCTGCAAGACAAGCCAAAGTGCTCAGCAGGACGAGAGAGGAAAAAAAATTGTGAGAGGATATACTGAAGGAATGAGAGGCTGTTTTTCACTGACGGGACTCGACTATGAAAAAGACATTAATGGACTTTCACAAGGTTTTTCTGCTGATATATCGCAGCTTACTTGCTGAAATAACATGTGCGTCACCAGAGGTTTAGCTGAGGCAGACGCTCTGCAGAACTGAGTCAGACTGAGGCTGGGTCAGTCAAGGGCAAGATGGAGACCACGAGGGGCTGAGCTTGGAAGGGAAAAGACGTGTCTGCAGACCAGCGGGTTAGCTCTGGGGATGGCATGAGCACGCTTCTACTGACAAAAAACAGCCATGAATCCCCCATCAAGTTGGGGTTGGCTTAGGGCATTTACTGACATCCAAGCAAGCGGAGAGAAGAGTTAACGTGAACTTGACTTGAATATTCACCTGTACCTCACATTAAACTATGTGAAACTTTATGGTGCTTTATAATGCTTCCGTGCCTTTCGTGGGGCTTAACAATAACTACAAGTTTTTCTCTCTTTTTTTTAGTTATAAGGTTATAGAACTAGCTGGTTTTCAATAGTTTATTGCTCAACAACTGTTCAAGGAATACTTCATCCAAGCTTTTCATTTCACAAGACGTTTATTAATGGACTGGAGTCGTGTAGATTCCTTGTGGATTATTGTGATGTTTTTATCAGTGTTAGGACTCTGGGCATTCTGACGGCACCCATTCACTGCAGGGCATCCATTGGTGAACAAGTGATGTAATGCTACATTTCTCCAAATGCATTCTGATGAAGAAACAAACTCATCTACTTCTTGGATGGCCTGAGGGTGAATACATTTTCAGCTCATTTAAATTTTTGGGTGAACTATTCTTTTAAACATCTAAGCCAAAAATTTTTAAAAAGGCAATAAATCTACCATATCAGCTGTACGTGAAATGTGAACTGACTCGATGGCTGGTGAATGTCCTGATTTTTATGTTTCTTAAAAGTTAACATTTATAAAAACTGTCACCTAGTGATGTTTATAATCTATACCAGCAAGGAAACAAGCCCAAACAGGCCGTTTAATAAGGCATGGCAAAAACGAACGGTTACGTCTACATTCATATGCTTTAATGCTTTAAATAGGACAGGTGATAGGAAAAAAGCCCCGATGACCAAACTGATAGGTTAAGCTAGGTAAAGATAAATTTAAAACCCAGAGAAGATTATGAATCCTGGAATTATGCTCTCTCTCCACCTCCCTCGTTAATCACGGGGTGAGACCGAGTTCATTTGTTAATCATCTGCACAAAGCACTGAGACGGCTCGGTTGGGTCAGCCTGCGGGTCAGGATATGTGCGGCGTACAGGAACAACATCAAGGTCTCTCTCTCTCCATGTAGTACTTGCTTTCCCTAGAGCAATTCTGTGAGGTCTTAGCCAGAGGGTGCATTAGTTTGTGTGAATCACTGTGGATTGTGATGCCTGGACTCTTCCCTGAAGGTTATTACACTGAATCGCTGCATTCATTTTCATATATGCACAAGAACAAAAGTATCAATGTCAGAGACTGATGCAAAACCAAAAGTAATGAACTCTGAGGAAATAAAAATGCATTTAAATAAAAAATTGCATAAATGAGTAAATAAATAAACAAATACATTTTTATATTGATTCTTGGTGGATCTATTGTAAGGTGAAACAGAATAAATAATAAAGTGAAAACAAAACTAACACTGTTTATTATATTATTGCTAATAAAGAGCACCAATGTTTCCCCCATGCAAACTTACTACTGCCAGGCTATAAGCTCTGAATCAATCACGGGTGGGCCATGACGGCAGCAGGAGCCGCAGGGACGTGTTCTTTCTGTCATGCCTGTAACCCAGGTCAACTAATGACTCCTTAATTCAGCACTTCCTGCAAGACAAGCCAAAGTGCTCAGCAGGACGAGAGAGGAAAAAAAATTGTGAGAGGATATACTGAAGGAATGAGAGGCTGTTTTTCACTGACGGGACTCGACTATGAAAAAGACATTAATGGACTTTCACAAGGTTTTTCTGCTGATATATCGCAGCTTACTTGCTGAAATAACATGTGCGTCACCAGAGGTTTAGCTGAGGCAGACGCTCTGCAGAACTGAGTCAGACTGAGGCTGGGTCAGTCAAGGGCAAGATGGAGACCACGAGGGGCTGAGCTTGGAAGGGAAAAGACGTGTCTGCAGACCAGCGGGTTAGCTCTGGGGATGGCATGAGCACGCTTCTACTGACAAAAAACAGCCATGAATCCCCCATCAAGTTGGGGTTGGCTTAGGGCATTTACTGACATCCAAGCAAGCGGAGAGAAGAGTTAACGTGAACTTGACTTGAATATTCACCTGTACCTCACATTAAACTATGTGAAACTTTATGGTGCTTTATAATGCTTCCGTGCCTTTCGTGGGGCTTAACAATAACACAATAGTATACGCACTATATCGGATTTGGATCGGTCTCATCTGACCGATACCCCGATCCAGCAGAAAATGCCAGTATCGGAGCGATACAGATACTGAATATAGGATCGGCGCACCCCTATCAAAAACAGTGCAACCAGTGTAGTTCCAATCACACAGCTGATACATTGAATAAATCATTCATAAAGACTCATGAACTCAAAAGTTACAGCTTGAAATCAAGCAAGTAACTCTTACAAGTCAATTGTTTGAAAATATAATTTCAAAAAGACTCAAAAACACTGAAGTTTCAGTTTGAATCAAGAACAAGTGAGTTAGGGCTGCAACTAACGATTATTTTGATAATCGATTAGTTGGTCGATTAAACATTATTTTTATTATTTTATTGACAAAAAACACACTATTCCACATTCTGCCCAATGTCATTCAAACAAACGTGCCAACTGAATGCTATGAAAACATACAGTGCTTAATTTATTAGACCACCTGCCATAATAAAGAGAAAACACATTTTAGGAATTTTAGGAACCTGTCAAAAAATTGTTTAAATCAAAAAAATGTTAGTCATTTATTGGGCAAATAAACTTAAACTAAATAGTATTTATTCACATTAAAAAAGGCCTCCTACACCCTTCATAAAAGCTTGTATTCTTGCTGTCATTGTTTATGTACTTTTTGACTGTAATTGTGTATATGAAAAAAAAACACTATAAAGCTCTCTGCCTTTCTTTCATAGATAAGAGCAATAATATTATAGAATTAGAAATAGCCTGCTACTGTTACTAAAGAGCTTACGCATATTGGAAGACTAAACCATATAGAAATCTAAAAAATGATTTTGGTAATCACCAGTAAATGTTAGTTTAGAGCAGCAGTGGCACAAACTATAATTTGTTAAAAACTTTACATAAATTTGTTTTAATAAATTTAAGCATTGTATATAGTTATACATGTATACATTTTAAATCTCTGCATTAATTTAAATAATAAAGATGAATAAAAACAGAAGCCAAAAGTGACCAACAAAATGTTTTGTTGTTGTGATGGCTGGTTGGGACACCGTGTTAAGGTGAAATCTTGAATGAGATGGTTAAACCAAATTAGCCACGATAAGACCCAATCTATTTAAGGGTCTTACCTTCAAGTGGTGCTGATCTCCTGCTGGGTCTGCAGTTCGGAAGAAATTACAGCACAACCAAAAGATCTTCACTTATCATTTAGAGATTATCTTAACATCTGCCACCTCTCTCAGAGAGCTCTGCTATCATGACTATCAGTGAACTGAGACAGTTTGTGAACAACACTAACCAGAAGTTCTCTCTGTAACAGCTTGGATTTTTGCGGTCTAATAAAGCAGAGATAAATCTGTCAGACCCCAAGACTTTTCCAACCATGCATCTCAACAGAGCTGGATTTACAGGTGTCCAGAACCAAACATCAAACTCCTCTTAAACAAAAAAACATCTCGGACATGATGACAACGTCTAGTCCTACTTCATGAGGTTCATCCGGGGCGGACGTGGTTAACAACCCTAGACAGCTGGTGTGGTCCATCTGATAGACCACAGTGGACTTTTAAAAGAACAAAAACACATGAAATCTCTTCACATGGTTCTGCTGCAAATCCTGACAAATGAAGCACAGCTCTGACAGATATTCACTAGAGGAAGAGCCAGCCCATTTGCTGACAGACCCTTACCCACAGCAGCTTGTAACGCCATTTGCTCAGTGTGCTTTGTTAAACAGAAAGACACCCTTGTCCAGGTCATACAAGACAGATTCACAGATGTGTTGGACTGCTGCCCCTGAGATGATTTGGCAAAAAGAGCAAAAGACAGACAACAGATTTCAGCTGAATATGTAAGATGTCAACATAACGATGTTCAGATATTATCAAACATCACTGCCGGACTGCAAAACTGAAAGCCTTAAATCGAGAGCGCGCAACCAAAGTCTCATAATATGAGATATTCCATAAAAACACAACATACATCAAAAGTTATTTTGACAAAAAATAGCTTCAAATTATGTTATGCGAGTTTAAAATAAATAAAATAGAATTCAAATAGAACAGATGGTTTTGACTTTTTTGTATTTTTAAAATAAGTCTCTTATGCCAACCAAGGTTGGATTTATTGGATTAAAAATACAGTAAAAACAGTAATAATGAGAAATTTTATTACAATTTTCTATCTAAATATATAATAAAGGTCTCTATTAAAGTGTAGCTCTCTATTATGTTCAGATTTATGGAAAAGCAGTTGAAGCAGAGACCTGCAGGGACCTGCACACCTGCCTGAGCTCCACAGCAGCCTTTTGTGTTTACCGAGGTGATCAAAAAAATAGAAGAAAAGGTGGATGATTTACAGGCTTTCAGTGTTTGTGTCCCCGACATGGGGACACAGACCTCCACTTCGGTCTTTTAGCGACAGATTTTTTAAATCAAGGTTGCAAAGTGTGAATTTCAAAAGGCACAAAGGAGACTTTGATCTCAGTCACTACAAAGTCCTAGAGGGAGAAAAAAAATGCTCACCAAATCATAGTGATGTGTTTTTAAAATGTTTATTCAGTGCTTTAATACCCTGCGCTTTTTCAGTGAGACTATTAAAGACAACATAAAAATTACATTTGTAGCATGTTTAGCTTTCATAATGTGGCACATTTTTTCCAAGAGAAAATTTGTATCCAATGAAAAATAACAACAACAAAAGTACACATTTTTCTTATTGCTTCAAATTATGTTATGCGAGTTTAAAATAAATAAAATAGAATTCAAATAGAACAGATGGTTTTGACTTTTTTGTATTTTTAAAATAAGTCTCTTATGCCAACCAAGGTTGGATTTATTGGATTAAAAATACAGTAAAAAGAGTAATAATGAGAAATTATTACAATTTATCTAAATATATAATAAAGGTCTCTATTAAGGTGTAGCTCTCTATTATGTTCAGATTTATGGAAAAGCAGTTGAAGCAGAGACCTGCAGGGACCTGCACACCTGCCTGAGCTCCACAGCAGCCTTTTGTGTTTACCGAGGTGATCAAAAAAATAGAAGAAAAGGTGGATGATTTACAGGCTTTCAGTGTTTGTGTCCCCGACACGGGGACACAGACCTCCACTTCGGTCTTTTAGCGACAGATTTTTTAAATCAAGGTTGCAAAGTGTGAATTTCAAAAGGCACAAATGAGACTTTGATCTCAGTCACTACAAAGTCCTAGAGGGAGAAAAAAAAATGCTCACCAAATCATAGTGATGTGTTTTTAAAATGTTTATTCAGTGCTTTAATACCCTGCGCTTTTTCAGTGAGACTATTAAAGACAACATAAAAATTACATTTGTAGCATGTTTAGCTTTCATAATGTGGCACATTTTTTCCAAGAGAAAATTTGTATCCAATGAAAAATAACAACAACAAAAGTACACATTTTTCTTATTTAAAAAGATTTCCATTTAATTGAAATGCTATTATTTTGGAGTGTAAAGATTCCTGGGGAAAAAATGTATCATGGGAAATGTCTGAGCAACAAATCAGCATATTAGAATGATTTCTAATGGATCAAAATAAAGTAAATTTGATTTTGATTTCATGTTGATTTTTAAAAACACTTACTCATTGGAATCTGTAGAGATAATTTTCATTTTCATACAACTACCTACCTTAAAATCACGCAGTAACAGAACAGAAATGTCATGTAGTTATGCAGAAAGCCCAACATTACTTGACCTGACAGGTGTCTCTTGAGCAAAAATGACAACGATTATTAAGCAGTTTTAAAGAAAGTTTTTGAGACACTTGTCTGAAACCCGATGACAGTGTTTCCGATAAAGGGCCTGTTTCACATCAGTGTCCTTAATGAATTCCAGATGCAAGTTGTCATCTCTCATGGACTCAAGTCCTTTGTCTCACACCCGTCCCTCCCGTTGTTGAAGGTGTTAGCGCTCAGCAGGAGTAGCACAGCAGATCAAAAGCATCTTTCCAAGTACATATTTGATGTTGGTAATCATCGCATGACTACGTACTGGGAACTGTGTAAAATTATGTCAGAAAGTTCCTGTAAGCACATGCACTTCACACTTGAGAGAAACCACAACAACCAAACCTTTTAATAGCACATGAATCACCAGAAAGCACAGAACAGGAACACAATTTTAATATATTTTTTTAACACATGCGTGCATCCATCGTTCAATAACACAATGTCTGCTCTTTAATTTTTTGAGCCTGCATTGGTGAAGGAGTTACCAGATACGAAATTGAGTGGGTAGGCGTTATTTATCGCCCCACCAACTGCAGTGTCACAAATCAAATATGGCAAATGCAATGGCAGGTGTGTTAATAAATGGGAGGACCAAGGTTAGGCCATGACAGTTGTGTAGTAGCATTGTAACCGGAGTGATAACGAGGGTGCCGCGCCATTTACGGTCTCCTGAGCTGGAGAAATTTATCCCGGTTCTGAAATCTTCCCACAAGGCCACTGGGCCTGATGAGAACTGCCCCTTCAACTCAAACTGGCAGTAAATTGAGGAGAGGAAATAGACCCGGCCAGTTAAATAAAATCTGGTGGTTAAGTGGCAGAAGCTTTAAATGCCTGACCGATCACAGAGTGGGAGGGTTTTTTTCCCTTGACACTTGCAATTCAGCCATGAGTCATGAGCGGGAACAAGGATCCCTCCCATAAAATCCTGTTGAAGACATACCATGCCATTACAGCTGAAAAAACACCAACTTGTGGTGTGACAGTATAAGGGATAATCAGACAAGAAAATGACACACTCCAGAATACAGTCAACATGAAATCATGGGCGTTACGTCATGTAAACACAGCCATAAAACAAGGTGTAGCTGTCTAGATAGTTCTAGGAAAGGTCACATATACACATCCTATTTATCTCAATGTCATCATATGAACAACTAGCCAGTAAATCACACTAATTAAAGGTTCAAAAGCTTTAAATACACAAAACTTGCTTTGTAAGTAATGATAACTTACAGTTCAGTAAGTGAGTCAATCGGTGACCGCTCTGATGGATTCAGGGAGTTAATTCAGTGAAGGATTCATCAGATGATTTAAGTTAGTCTTTTTGAAGATTTATTCAAATCTAAAAGGTTTAATTTTTAATGAAAGGGATCTGAACAAACCATTAAAGATCATGTGACACTGAAGACTAGAGAAATGGCTGCTGAAAAATCAGCTTTGCCATCACATGAATATATTACATTTTAAAATATATTTAAACAGAAAAGCATCATCTTAAATTATAATAATTTAAGGCTGATTTCACAATATGACTGTTTTCACTTTATTAAGTAAAGTATTAAGTAAATGCACTAAAAGTTAAAGGTTTAATACTTGGTTTGATTGGGATATATAATGGGATATATTGGGAAGTACAAGCCATAGTAATAGTGATAGCAATGCAAACCTTGGCAAGCACTAAAAAGCATTTAGTTTGTCCCACAAAATTTCACCCCCAAATACCAACTAGAGAAGCCTGTGGCAAAAAAAAAAAGTTGCTGTCAATCTAAATGGTGCACAGCGAGAATAGCAGGGCCTGACAGAAACCACTGATTGTTTTTCACAGGACACCATTCAGCTCTGTCTAACAGTCTGAGCAAGCGGCAGCCAACTGGGACAAACACTCTCTATCCTAACCGTATAGACAAGCCGGGCACAAAACGTGCTTTCTAAAATGGGCTTCACTGGTGGAATACATCACAATCTCAGGGGTCTGGGTGGTTTCTAGGTGGTTGCTTACTGGCTCAAGTCAAAACAGCCCACCCAGATATGGCTCGGGTTCCTCCTTCAATGTAGGTCTATGGGCTTTTTTGAGACTTTTCATTATCGGTCTAATTGCAGTCTGATTGCTTAGATAAGATGTACAACTCTTCTCTTCAATAAACTGTATGGTTTGAGGTATCAATCACATCCGTAAGCAGAAATGATGCAGAAAGAGTTAAGTTTTAAGGGATAATTCATCCAAAAAATAAAATAATAAAATAGAATAATAAAATACATAAATGAATAATACTACCATTCTAAAGTTTATCAGTAAGGGGCCATTTTAAAAAAATAATAATAATTGAATTGAAAAAAAAGCTCTTTTTTTAACTTTATATTCCTTAAGGAAGCCTGAAAAATTATATCACAGTTTTCAACATTAATAATGATAAGAAATGCTACTTGATCACCAAAATTAGATTAGAATGATTTCAGATGGATCATGTGATACTGAGGACTGGAATAATGATGCTGAAAATTCAGTTTTGCATCACAATAATACATTTAATTTCAAAATATATTAAAAAGAAAACAGTCATTTTAAATTGTAATATTTCACAATATTACTGTTTTTAAAGGGGTCATATGATGCGACTTACATTTTTCCTTTCTCTTTGGAGTGTTACAAGCTCTTGATGCATAAAGAAGATCTGTAAAGTTGCAAAGACTAAAGTCTCAAATCCAAAGAGATATTCTTAATAAAAGTTAAGAGTCAGCCACACCTACCTAAAACGGCTTGTTCTAACATGCCCCCACCACATATCTACGTCACGATGTGGGAAGATTTGCATAACGCCGCCCAAATGTTCACGCAAAGAAAGAAGGCGTAACTTCTATTCTCGCTGTGGTATTGTTGTTGCCGCCGCCATGTTGTGAAGGCACTGTGTTTTTCGTTGTGAAAGCGAAACTACTTTGTTTGGCCTTCCAAAAGGAGGACGATAAAGTGGAGACCAGCCCGGGGTCGTCACATGTGGTTGCCGCAAGCCCTCCGGACGCTGCTACGTCGAATCCGACGGCTGCGCCGTTCTCAAGCCCGCCACCTCTGCTCACTCTAGCCCTCCGGTCGTTCCTCACTCTAGCCCCCGGCCTCTGCTCACTCTAGCCCTCCGGCCGTTCCTCACTCTAGCCCCCGGCCTCTGCTCACTCTAGGCCGCCGCCGCTCACTCTAGTCCGCCGTGTGTGACGCTGTGTTTCGTTGTGAAAGCGAAACTACTTTGTTTGGCCTTCCAAAAATGGACACGATTAGAAATCAGTGGTTAAGTTGTATTGACAACACTGCTCCAGAACACTTCAACCCAAATATTCAGATGTGTCCAGCGCATTTTATGGAGGACTGTTTACTGATCCTGGTAGAGTAGACTACAATGCCGGCTGTTCTGACTCACAGACTGCAAGTACGTTTTTTTATATTTAAAGCAAGTTTTTTGGGCAGTGTAGAGTAGGGCTTGTTGTTTGTCATTTCTCCGATCACAAATGCAGACATGGTTTTATGTTTACACGGCGCGATGCAACGCAACGCGTAAAAAGACAGTATAAGTCATTATAATCCATAATTATGTCCCCACTGGATGCAACGAACGCCTCGTTTATAATGGGTTTTCATGTTTTTGAATCATTGCTCCGGCCTGACAGGGCATCACAATATGGTAGGGGTGTAACATTTTCGTCACACGCTTGAGGTATTCGGCCAATCATAACGCACTGGATAGCTAAGTCACTAAATCACTGTGGCCAATCACAGCACACCTTGCTTTTCAGAATGATGAGCTTTGTAAAAATCTACGCGTTTCAGAAAGGCGGGGCATAGAGGAGAAACAATGTACAGTATGTGGAAAATAATGTGTTTTTTAACCTTAAACCGCATAAACATTCCATTACACCAAATAATGTTCTTTTTAGCAACATCATATGACCCCTTTAAATATATTTTAATGAGATAAATGCAGCTTGTGTAAGCATAAGAGACCTCCTAGTAAGACATTTTTCAAAATATAAGAAAGTCATACAGTTTTGGAACAACATCACGGAGAGCAATTGATGATAATATCTTTTTGCATTTGGGAAAACCTGTGGGATGTGCGCAACAGGTTTGAAAGATCCAAAAGTGTGTGCGAGTACGTGTGTGTGAGTACGTGTGTGTGTGTGCAAACAACAGTATCAGGTTCTATAAATTATGTAACAGCACACAGTCCAATTGCATCTTCCTTGAGCGGACTTCTACATTAGGGAGAAAAAAAAATAGCTGACATCCAATTACACCGGATTAATTTACTATTCATTAGGAAACAGTTTCAATGATTCGTTTTCCTATCCCATCACATCCCCATTTTAATTTCGAAGGCTTGTTTTAACAACATTAACACTTAGTATATGACTAAACAGTGAAACTTTGCAAAAAGGTGAAACTCTAGCCTTGTTTAAACTTTAATTACGGCCACACACTGGCACGATGAGCTACTCCTAGAGCGAATGGACGTGATGACTAAAGATGGGAATTCAAGCCACACACACCGAAGGTGTGCCTCTTCATAAATACATCTCAATAGCAAAACCAATCCGACACCTCCTTCCCTACTTGTCCGAGGAAGCCAGACTGCTCATCCCGTATGGAAGTGATTTTTGAGAGCAGGATTTCCCCCAAGGTTACACCAAGCGCTATGCCACCCACCAGAACCAGACACCCATCAGATACAGAGCCATCCGAGAGCCAACCGCATCGCCACACCTACAGCTACCACCACCCACCAAACCAGTCCGCAAAATCACCCAGACAGACCGCAAACCTCATCTGTCCCTGCATCTGTAGCCCGAGACAGTGCACATGTCATGCTTGCAACATCCATAAGTGTGATTTCAGATTGGGCAAAGCAGGTTACATAAACAGAAACAGATGAAGTGAAGACATCTGTGCAGGGAGGAGCCGCCTTTCAGGTCAAAAGACATTCTCTAGGGGCCGAAATCACTGTCTAGTTCAATAAACATCTTTTATTGAGGGGCGGTGTTGTGTTTGGAAACGTTCTCCTGCAGAGGTCATCTCCCATACATGCATTGTCTACTTGTTACAATATTATTGCTCTCGGTAGGTAATGTCTCCCCCCCGGCTTGGGGCCTTGGTGTGGTGGAGATCTACAATGGAAAGGCCGGACTACTGCCAAAGAAAGCACTTGCTCCTCCTCAGGTACAGCCGTTACAATGCTGAGAAAAAGGTCTGCAAATTCAGGCTGGACTTAATCCTCAAAAAATGTTAATTAACTAAAACACAAGATTGTTTATTGCCCTTATGGTGGTCTGCATACACTAAACGCAGATATAAAACCCACTCTAAACATCCACAGTGTTTACATGAAAAAATTTAAAAATTAAAAGGCCGTATTAACAAGTGGGCAACAAATCTTTCTTTTTCTTTCAGGAATTCTTTTCCCGTATTAACTTCTTCAAAGTTAAAAACGGAATTTAAAATGGGACTTCTCAAAATCATTGTCCTTATTTAACTAGCCAATAGCCTTCAGTTTACGTTACAGCCTGCTAAAAGCCCAATTTGCTACTTGTTATTGCTAGTGAATTGTAGATGGAGTTTGGAGGCCAGGGTTAATGGTGAGAGGACAAAAAGCACTTTTTAAAAGTACATACTTTTAATATTTTGTCGATTTTTAAAAGTTAACACTTAAATTACAAAAAAAAATAATAATGTCACAATTATTTTTAATTTCAAAGATCTCTTTAAATGAAAAACAATGTTCTTTAGTTAGACATTTAGACCTCCAAAAAAAAAAGCATTTACTGTGAACTGAGCTGCTCTGAGACACTAAAAACACGGGACCATGAACTGCTTATGTGTAAAAGAACACACTGCCACGCTTCGCTTTGAAATACACAGGACATGCATTTAATTAAATAGCAGCCATATCTAAGCCAGTTTTATTTCGACATAGTGCATGCCTACAAACAGTGGTCACTGGAAAGTTTTTCCCACTGAAATCCTAAATGCATTTAAGAGCCAAACAAGCCGATTTGGGAAACAGAACATCCTCTCTGAGCCCTGTGGTTCTTCCACACTAGTCTGAACCATCAGTCATTAGGCGTTTCCTGGGCTGTGATTCAGCAGAGCACTTTCAGACAGTGAGTAGCTGACAGGGCCGTCCCCGTTCTCGGTCCCATGAGAGCAGAAGGCCATTCTGCTATGGTTGAACTCATTCCAGTGTTATCTTAAGGCCAGCAAACACACTCACAGGATGGCTGTGCTTATCTCCTCTGTCCAACACAAACAGAGAGCTGACGCTGTGGTCATTTCGCCTCAACCCTTCTCAGCAGCAGAGCTCGGCCCCCATAATTCAGCAGAGATTACGAGCACTGAGGTCTAAGCGTGGGTTTTTTGCTCATAAGCACGGCCAGACTGAATCGGTAGAGGTTTTTCTGAACTAATTTTGAGGGAAATCCCATAGAATACAGTGAAATTGATTTAAATATGATAAATGCATTAAACAGAGCAATTCTACTAGTGATCGACCGATATTGATATTTTATAACCGATACCGATTATTTGCATGTTTATGTGCCCGATAACCGATATGCAGAACCGATATTTATTTACGGTTATAAATTAAATAAATGACTGAGTGAAGTAAGTCCGTACTTCACTTTGGTTTTTCCTCCTTTCAGTAATTTTTTTAAATTAGCAGTCTTTCATGTTAAATTTAATCTTCACATTACAACAATAAAAAAAACATTTTATTTAAAGCATCAGCAGCAACACTAATATTAACAATTAACAAAAATATAGAAGGTCTAATGTTTTCAAATGGAGAAAATAAATAAAGGAAAGGAGTCATATCAACTTCATTTTAAACTACAGTTTTAGTAGGTTTATAAGCTGTTTAACAGGCTAAGGAGTGACGAATAATTCACTGGATAATGTTAATTCACTGAATAATATTCTCTGGAATATAGAAATATAACAAACAAAACATCGTATTTTATTGCATTTCTCAACTGACGTGGTGTTCTAGATTATGAAATGTTTATTCATGGCTGTATTATTTAATTAATGCAAAGTTACGTCTTTATTGGGAGAGGACTTGACGGATTATCTTAGCCTACGTGACTCCGACTTCATGAGATGATGAGCATAGACAACAGAGAGCAAATTAAATTCAGCACTTTTATTTCCAACATGCACCCATTCATGGCTGCATATTATTTAATTCACGCAAAGTTACGTCTTTATTGGGACAGGACTTGAAGGATTATCTTATATGACTTTATGAGTTCGTCTCTTTTTCTTCGAGCCAAGCTGCATAAACTGCATATCAGGCATTTATGTAATACATCTCATTTGTGCATTAATGGCTGTTGTGTTAAATAAAGTTTACTAACTACAGTAAATCAAGTACCTGTGCACGCCGTTGTTGTTGTCTTGTTTCCCCTCAGATGCGCTGCAATGGTGATCCCGCACGCAATTCTCAAAACATCCACAAGGCGGCGGCGTTTATCGGTGAACCCGATATTACAAAAAAAAACGATATCCGATTATTGTAAAATGCTTAAATATCGGGAAAAACATCGCTCAATCTCTAAATAATACTTATTCTTATCTGAAAGCATCCTCAAATTAGGCACTGAATGTAATAACATTTATTAAATATTTAATAAAATATTAAAATTCTGTGAACTAATACAAGACAAAATACTGAATATATAATATTAATGTAAAAATTCTTCTGTGTTTTAGTTTAAATACACACATCTGCTGCTGAATCTGAGGCTGTAGGATCAGCTATCAAAATTGCACAACAAAGACCATTTTCAGTGCAACAAGCAGTACAACAAGAGTGATATCAGCCGGTTGTGCTCTGAGAAATCACTATTTTGCACTCAAAACAGCACAGAAGTAATAATCCAGCCACTGCTCTGTATCATGAACCTTTCAACAAGCTGTAATGATGTCATAGCCACACATTCTATGATGCAACGTTCCTCAGTCCAACCAAATGTAAAGTTCTATTGTCCTGAACTATGGACAGGAACACTACAACTCAGTTTCCAAGATAATATACAATCACAATCGTACGGGGAGCATGAATGGACCCCCACAATGGGTAGTGAACGCACACCCTATTTCAACCAAGTGAGGACATTTAGGCCTAATGAATCTGACCACACAGAAAATAAAACTGAGTGTCACTGAACGAGTTGAAAGTGTGGAACATTCCAGAACAATGAAAAGGGGCCAAAGTGTGCCTCGAACATGGAATTTCCACTAGCTTAGTTTTCCTTAATTATGTGAGAAAAAGGCTTATTCCCATCAACCTATTTATTTGACATTACGACTAATCTCACCAACATTCAATTTTACTTTAATTATATTTGGATACAATTTTAATCGGTATAAAAATATCTCTATCAAGGATATGACAGCACAGTGAACACACAATATTATAAAGTCATATACTGAAATATAGCTTATGGTCACTCATAAAAAAAACAAAACGTATTAGTGTGGTTATACCATGGTATCTTTAAGTACCATCTAAAAATCTTGGTTTCATTTTATGAAACTAAAATATTATCATACTTTTTCATACAATAACGTGTTTTGTTACGTAATAAGTGTTTATTTTTATGTAATTTTTTCCCATTTTAATTTATAAAAATGTAGGGGAAAAAATAGTAACATATTACCAATACACAACTGTACCATGGCACCGCCACAGTACTTTCTGTAACTGTTGGTACTAAAAGGAAAAGAAAAAAAAAAGTGCAGTAAACAAGAACAGGCCTCAAGAACGGTCCAGAGCACTTGGACAAGACGTTCCAGCATGCTCGCCAACTGAAAGAGAGTTTCACGCTCATGGGAGGCCACATGCGTATTGCAACAACAAATGATACATTCCAAAATGTGCAACATGCCGCAAAATATTTGGCTTAGCTTTGAGGAACATTTGCACTTTAGAAATAGACTTTAAGAGGGTGTGATAGGTCAGATTTCTCAACAATAAGCACTCAAAACAATACCATCAGAGATTTCCTCATGATTTGAGAAATATTCCACAACGAAAACGTCACTCTCCACCCCATGCAATCTAAATCATTCCAAAATGGTGCCATTCGTTTGTGCTCGATTTGTGCCGTTCAAATTTACATTGTATCCATTTCCCGTCCTCAGAAATAACAAATACAAAACGGGCCAGTGACGTCACTCTCCACCCCATGCTGTCCAAATCCCTCCATACCGGTGCTGTTCATTTGTGCTCGATCTGTGCCGTTAAAAGAAACAATGTAACCATGACCTCTTCTTAAATATAACGGGAACTTTACTCTCCACTACGTTTAGCGCAGCCGCAGAGTTGAAAAAAAAATAGTGTTTGTGCTGCCTTAAAATGGTAAGTTTAGTCAGCTCCAAGTTTTCACTAACTTCATATTTCAAGTTGACTAAGCTTAAATTTGAAGGCAGCATTAAGTTGAAACGGTGAGACCGGGTTTTTTTTTTTTTACAGTGAGTCTAAATTGTTCCAATTAATTTGTGCTCGATTTGTGCCATTAGAATATTAAACACCTAGGCCTATTCCCCACGAATATTCGTTAATATTAATTAGGTCATATAAATAGCCTAATTCCAGGCGGTCTCCACACCAAATGCCACGTTTATTTGTGCTCGATTTGTGCCATGAAAAGAAATCCTGGTTTAATTCTTCTTAAATAGGCCTATTTAAAAGGGGGAAAACAGAGGCACTTAATAAGCCATTATCTATAGGCTATATGTAACTGTAATTGCATGGTATTACTGCATTTAACAGCTAATATTACTATATTATAATATTATGTTAAAGTTTTTCTGTCCACCTTACAAACGATTATTTATCGCATTGCATAAGAAAACAAAAAGAACAATGGACCGTAGAAAGAGTGCTCAAAGATAAAATAGCCTTAAGCTATACTGAATGTGAAAAAAATTAAAAAAAAATACCACAAAACAACTGATAGATAATGTTGCTACATATCAACGAGGTAAAACTTATTAACATTTTGCAATAAAAAAATTCTCACATGAGCGTGTGGCATGCAATTTTTAACACATTAAATTATGATATGCAAGTCTAGACATTTCATCTTATTTCATTCAAAGATATTTTAAACAAACACACCTTGGCTATCCTTCACGCATAGCCTATTCCTCAAAGAGAAAATACAGCTGAGCAATAACATGGTAATGTTTATGCTAAGTGCTCAAAGATAAAATAGCCTTAAGCTATACTGAATGTGAAAAAAATATATAAAATACCACAAAACAACTGATAGATAATGTTGCTACATATCAACGAGGTAAAACTTATTAACATTTTGCAATAAAAAAATTCTCACATGAGCGTGTGGCATGCAATTTTTAACACATTAAATTATGATATGCAAGTCTAGACATTTCATCTCATTTCATTCAAAGATATTTTAAACAAACACACCTTGGCTATCCTTCACGCATAGCCTATTCCTCAAAGAGAAAATACAGCTGAGCAATAACATGGTAATGTTTATGCTCCGAATATTTCATCTGCAAAATGCATAATGCAATACACATTTAAATAATAATAATACCCAATAGGCTACTAAGTGAGAAAACAGTTGATGTCGATGGTAAAGTCCGGCTACTTGCTAGCTATATTAAAATATAATTAGTAACCTTGTTACATGAAAGAGCCTGCTTTAACGGCTAAAAATATTTTTGTTGGTAGGCTATACCTTGGTATAAATTATTGCATTTATGTATCAGTGATATTTGTTACTTGAATATAAACCAGTAATTTAGTTCTATGTTGCATTTTTGTAACAAATGAATACAAATAGCAACAAACAAGAACACGAATGTGTGATATTAAGTTGCAATAGTTTGTTCCGACAAAATTCAAATTTTGGATTTGGTGCTTGAAGTCACTGGCAATAAAATTGAGAAAAACCTTGCAAACCAGCAGATTTGCAAACTACAGAAGACAGGAATTTGGACGAGCGGCTTGCGTGCCATCAATTTTCTTCCAGATATTTGTAATGTTTTACTGAGGAGAAATAAAAATAGAATGTTCATTTTAACGGCATCTATAGCACAAACGAACGGAGCCGTTGGCATGGACGGAGAGCTCCCTGAATTAGCATATATTTGTTATTCCTAGGGGGGAATATGTTCAGTATTCTAATGGCACAAATTGAGCACAAATGAATTAGAACGATTTAGACTAAAAAAAAAAAAAAAAATCACAGTCTCACTGTTTCAACTTAATGCTGCCTTGAAATTTAAGCTTAGTCAACTTGAAATATGAAGTCAGTGAAAACTTGGAGCTGACTAAACTTGCAATTTTAAGGCAGCACAAACACTTTTTTTTTTTAGTATTCTAATGGCACAAATTGAGCACAAATGAATTAGAACGATTTAGACTAAAAAAAAAAAATCACAGTCTCACCGTTTCAACTTAATGCTGCCTTGAAATTTAAGCTTAGTCAACTTGAGATATGAAGTCAGTGAAAACTTGGAGCTGACTAAACTTGCAATTTTAAGGCAGCACAAACACTTTTTTTTTTTTACTCTGCGGCCGCCCGAAAACAGGGTGGAGAGTAAAGTTCCCGTTATATTTAAGAAGAGGTCATGGTTACATTGTTTCTTTTAACGGCACAAATCAAGCACAAATGAATGGCACCGGTATGGAGGGATTTGGACAGCATGGGGTGGAGAGTGACGTCACTGCAGTGAAAACTTGGAGCTGACTAAACTTGCAATTTTAAGGCAGCACAAACACTTTTTTTTTTTACTCTGCGGCCGCGCGAAAACAGGGTGGAGAGTAAAGTTCCCGTTATATTTAAGAAGAGGTCATGGTTACATTGTTTCTTTTAACGGCACAAATCAAGCACAAATGAATGGCACCGGTATGGAGGGATTTGGACAGCATGGGGTGGAGAGTGACGTCACTGGCCCGTTTTGTATTTGTTATTTCGGAGGACGGGAAATAGATACAATGTAAATTTGAACGGCACAAATCAGCACAAATCGAGCACAAACGAATGGCACCATTTTGGAACGATTTAGATTGCATTGGGTGGAGAGTGACATCACTGCCCAGAATTGTTTTTGTTATTTCTATGAAGGGGAAATATATTTGATGTTCATTTTAACAGCACAAACCGGCACAAACTAATGACGCCAGTTTTGTGCGATTTAGACGACCTGGGGTGGAGAGTTACGTCACAGCTCCCGAAAATATTTTGGTTATATCTAAGGAAGGAAAATAGATGGTGTTTGTTTTAACGGCACAAATCGAGCACAAACGAACTGCGCTGGTTCGGAACGATTTTGGCAACATGGGATGGAGAGTGACGTCACACGGTCAAAAAAATTGTTTAATATCTCAAACACCAAACCAGCACAAATGTTCGTTTTTGCGGCACAAATCAGCACAAACGTAGCACAAATGGCATAGTTTTGATGATTATTTCTTTTTATGGGGTGCCAACTTCACGGAGGT
>NW_015505557.1:642348-682948 GCF_001515645.1 Sinocyclocheilus grahami
CAATAGGCTACTAAGTGAGAAAACAGTTGATGTCGATGGTAAAGTCAGGCTACTTGCTAGCTATATTAAAATATACATAGTAACCTTGTTACATTAAAGAGCCTGCTTTAACGGATAAAAATAGTTTTGTTGGTAGGCTATACCTTGGTATAAATTATTGCATTTATGTATCAGTGATATTTGTTACTTGAATATAAACCAGTAATTTAGTTCTATGTTGCATTTTTGTAACAAATGAATACAAATAGCAACAAACAAGAACACGAATGTGTGATATTAAGTTGCAATAGTTTGTTCCGACAAAATTCAAATTTTGGATTTGGTGCTTGAAGTCACTGGCAATAAAATTGAGAAAAACCTTGCAAACCAGCAGATTTGCAAACTACAGAAGACAGGAATTTGGACGAGCGGCTTGCGTGCCATCAATTTTCTTCCAGATATTTGTAATGTTTTACTGAGGAGAAATAAAAATAGAATGTTCATTTTAACGGCATCTATAGCACAAACGAACGGAGCCGTTGGCATGGACGGAGAGCTCCCTGAATTAGCATATATTTGTTATTCCTAGGGGGGAATATGTTCAGTATTCTAATGGCACAAATTGAGCACAAATGAATTAGAACGATTTAGACTAAAAAAAAAAAATCACAGTCTCACCGTTTCAACTTAATGCTGCCTTGAAATTTAAGCTTAGTCAACTTGAGATATGAAGTCAGTGAAAACTTGGAGCTGACTAAACTTGCAATTTTAAGGCAGCACAAACACTTTTTTTTTTTTACTCTGCGGCCGCCCGAAAACAGGGTGGAGAGTAAAGTTCCCGTTATATTTAAGAAGAGGTCATGGTTACATTGTTTCTTTTAACGGCACAAATCAAGCACAAATGAATGGCACCGGTATGGAGGGATTTGGACAGCATGGGGTGGAGAGTGACGTCACTGGCCCGTTTTGTATTTGTTATTTCGGAGGACGGGAAATAGATACAATGTAAATTTGAACGGCACAAATCAGCACAAATCGAGCACAAACGAATGGCACCATTTTGGAACGATTTAGATTGCATTGGGTGGAGAGTGACATCACTGCCCAGAATTGTTTTTGTTATTTCTATGAAGGGGAAATATATCTAATGTTCATTTTAACAGCACAAACCGAGCACAAACTAATGACACCAGTTTTGTGCGATTTAGACAACCTGGGGTGGAGAGTTACGTCACAGCTCCCGAAAATATTTTGGTTATATCTAAGGAAGGAAAATAGATGGTGTTTGTTTTAACGGCACAAATCGAGCACAAACGAATGGCACCATTTTGGAACGATTTAGATTGCATTGGGTGGAGAGTGACATCACTGCCCAGAATTGTTTTTGTTATTTCTATGAAGGGGAAATATATTTGATGTTCATTTTAACAGCACAAACCGGCACAAACTAATGACGCCAGTTTTGTGCGATTTAGACGACCTGGGGTGGAGAGTTACGTCACAGCTCCCGAAAATATTTTGGTTATATCTAAGGAAGGAAAATAGATGGTGTTTGTTTTAACGGCACAAATCGAGCACAAACGAACTGCGCTGGTTCGGAACGATTTTGGCAACATGGGATGGAGAGTGACGTCACACGGTCAAAAAAATTGTTTAATATCTCAAACACCAAACCAGCACAAATGTTCGTTTTTGCGGCACAAATCAGCACAAACGTAGCACAAATGGCATAGTTTTGATGATTATTTCTTTTTATGGGGTGCCAACTTCACGGAGGTGAAATAAACGCATAAAAGAAATGCTGTCTGTGTTTGTAAATTGATGAGAAAGCATGTTGGAAAGAACAGCGTAAACAGACAAGTCAACAGCTCTGAACAGCCATCTGATCCTGTGAGGTCACCTGTGTGTGTCTACACACATAAGGACAGTGGGGTGTTTGTTGGAGGGAACGACAGCCAATCAGGTCAGCCCTGGAGCGGCCACTGACTGACCATCGGGGCCTCCCAGGAGATTAATAGAGACGGACAAGCCAAGGCTAGGGTTGGGATCAGACCTCCCATTCACAGGACATCCATAGAGTCTAATGACAGCTATTCAGCGCCAAGACAATAAGGTGTTTGTGTGCACAGACTGCAGAACCACCTCTCAAAAACAACAGGATCAAAGTCACTGGGTGGATGAAGGAAATCTAGGTGCCTTGATCTTGGACTGATGAGTGATGCATTACATGCCGGTAACAAATGCTACGGCACAAATCAGCACAAACGTAGCACAAATGGCATAGTTTTGATGATTATTTCTTTTTATGGGGTGCCAACTTCACGGAGGTGAAATAAACGCATAAAAGAAATGCTGTCTGTGTTTGTAAATTGATGAGAAAGCATGTTGGAAAGAACAGCGTAAACAGACAAGTCAACAGCTCTGAACAGCCATCTGATCCTGTGAGGTCACCTGTGTGTGTCTACACACATAAGGACAGTGGGGTGTTTGTTGGAGGGAACGACAGCCAATCAGGTCAGCCCTGGAGCGGCCAC
The DNA here is from genome assembly GCF_001515645.1 of Sinocyclocheilus grahami. NCBI lineage: Eukaryota > Metazoa > Chordata > Actinopteri > Cypriniformes > Cyprinidae > Sinocyclocheilus > Sinocyclocheilus grahami. The sequence continues at coordinate 644,862 of NW_015505557.1, forward strand.
TGACTGACCATCGGGGCCTCCCAGGAGATTAATAGAGACAGACAAGCCAAGGCTAGGGTTGGGATCAGACCTCCCATTCACAGGACATCCATAGAGTCTAATGACAGCTATTCAGCGCCAAGACAATAAGGTGTTTGTGTGCACAGACTGCAGAACCACCTCTCAAAAACAACAGGATCAAAGTCACTGGGTGGATGAAGGAAATCTAGGTGCCTTGATCTTGGACTGATGAGTGATGCATTACATGCCGGTAACAAATGCTATAAAAACAACATACTGCCTTTGGATTACTACTTATAGTCCATTTCATATCCAAAAAGATTTTGCAAGTCTGAATTTTTATTTTTTTTTCAATTTTAAAATTAGGAATGTAACAACTAATCAATATAACCGGCAATTAAAAACACATTTAAAAAAAATATTTAAACAAACAGTTGCTGGTTACCATTATTCTTTAAAAGCATTCTTCTGTTTGAGTTCAACACAAGTCATATGCAGGTTTGGAACCATTTGGGTGACTAAAAATGATGATAGAATTTTGGGGTGAACTATCTTTTAAGGTGTTTTAACTTTAAACCATCGCTTTTGGCCAACATACCACTCCATAATCTATAATAACACTTCCTCCACTGAAAAAAAATCCATTCCCTGTTGTTTCTCACATCAAAATCAAACAATATATTTGTTTAAAACGGTTTTGGCTTGTAAACGGGGCTTGATCGGTGCATATTTCTCTCCTGATTCAGATGTCATGAATTTTTCACTGGAGAAAGCAATATTACGGATAGAGGATTTGTATTTTAGCCGAAAGCAGCAGTTTGAGGATAAAACCATCTTAAAAATAGTTTTATCACAAATATGCAGCTTGTGGATTACAACTATTTGGGGACTCTCATTCTGACGGCACCCATTCACTGCAGACGATCCATTGGTGAGCAAGTGATATAATGCTAAATTTCTCCAAATCTGTTCCCATGAAGAAACAAACTCATCTACATCCTGGCCTATCCATTCCCTGTTGTTTCTCACATCAAAATCAAACAATATATTTGTTTAAAACGGTTTTGGCTTGTAAACGGGGCTTGATCTGTGCATATTTCTCTCCTGATTCAGATGTCATGAATTTTTCACTGGAGAAAGCAATATTACGGATAGAGGATTTGTATTTTAGCCGAAAGCAGCAGTTTGAGGATAAAACCATCTTAAAAATAGTTTTATCACAAATATGCAGCTTGTGGATTACAACTATTTGGGGACTCTCATTCTGACGGCACCCATTCACTGCAGACGATCCATTGGTGAGCAAGTGATATAATGCTAAATTTCTCCAAATCTGTTCCCATGAAGAAACAAACTCATCTACATCCTGGCCTGAGGGCAAGTACATTTTCAGCAAATTTTCATTTTTCGGTGAACTATTCCTTTAAAATGAAAATGTAAATCCTATATGCAATGCAAGTAGTAATGGTTTTATATAAAAAGTAACTTTAATGTGATGAAAAATACAGTAATCTTTTATTAAATCAAATATCAAACTAGCTGCACAGAATTGACATCAATTCTGATCCTGTTGACAAGCTCTCATGCTGAATTTGCACAACATGGCCGATGAGCCGTTTTCAGCCTGTAGCTGGGAAATAAAACACTCTCCTGCAGGAGGGAGGGTGAAGCAGTCACAGTACAAGGAGGAAAAGCATGAGAGTGGATTACAATGATTCCGATAGGAACCCCACCCTCTGCACCACGTGAGGCCACTTGTTATGATTCAACACGCAGCCTTTGCACAGGAGCTGTCAACGGCTGCAAGTTCAGAGAAAAACACCAGCCACAGTCGACAAAAAGCTCAGCAAACCCTGAACATTTGCGTCACTGTAGTTGCTGCAGGAAATCACAGAGATTCATAAATCCTGATTTCTTCATAAAAAGATTTTGAATAATAAATGAACGGCAAATGACTTTGGAACAGTCCAAGAAGATTTAGGCAATTGTTAAACGGTGATATTTTAAAGACCTCATGAAATCAAAAGTGTAAGTCTTGCAGCAGAATAGAACACATATTAATAACACATTTTAATGCTTTCTTTCCTTTCCCAACAATCAATTTTTTGCAAAAGATGTTGCTTGAATTTATTGCTTTCATTTACAACACAATGTCAAATGTGATTTTTTTTTGTTCCAGATTGTGGTTTAAACTAAAGGCTATTGGCCATTTTAAACAAAAACATCTCACCCCACTTTCCTGTTTTAACAGGAAACACATCAACACTGTGCTCAAAACATTTCATGGGAGCTTTTGTGTTGACATAGGAAACAGGTTCAAGACAAAAATAAAAGATATTCTTGATGCTGAACCCAAAAGTGCATTACTATGGATTAGGATTTTTAAATTACTGCTGAGGGAAACCTCAGAGTTTTATACATACACAACTACAGTGCAGACCACAGTACATTCCTCACAAAAAAAGGAAATGCAGGCTCAGATTGTGCACATATAAAGGCACGAAAATCACCATGGAGATGATTTCCCAGAGAGTCACACGCTGTTGAGGTGACAAGTCTCATAATTTCTTACACAACATTTTTAGACCCATAAAAAGGTTGCATTTTCTTAGCTTGAGCACCTCATTAAACACACAAACCTGACTATAAATGCATAAATGTACATTGGCTATTTTTATGTTTAACTGTCTGATAATCATACGTAAAACTAATATTTCATCATTTTCTGCTTTGACACATTAAAGGGGTCATGAACTGCCTTTTTTTATTATTTTGTACTGTTCTCTGAGGTCCACTTATAATGTTATCAAGATTTTTAGATTTAAAAAAAATCATAATTTAGAAGTAATAGGCTATTTTCTGTCCTGTTTTGACCCCCTCATCGGAACTCTCTGTTTGAATAGCTGGATTGTAGACACTGAAGAAAACACCACTGGTATGATTGGCTAACAGTTGTGTATGTTTGTCAGGCTACATGATGGACGCTGCTGTGATTTAGGTTAAAAACGCATAAATACTCAGAGCATATCAAACAATCTGTAATAATAATAGACAAAGCAATAGTGACCAAGTAATAAAAACTGTTATTTACACTTGTGTATTGCGACATTACTGGCGGATCTAACATAATCGGTACAGAATCGTCTTTTAATTTCAATCTTTCTGAAAATTGTGCCTTGTTTGTAAACAAATGTGTGGTAAAATGAAGTGAACAAAGGACCAAGTTCTTACTCGCGTGGTCTGGAACTTCATTAAAAATAAAGTTAATCAACTCTTTCCTAATGTAGTGATTAGAAGGAAGGCAATGCAGACTGTTTTTCCACATCTTGGCACTGCACAGCGTCTTGTTGTCTTCAGAGCCATCTTTATAGTTTAGTTTCTGCATAGACATGCGCAAATCGGTGGGCGGAGCTAAACAGGCAGTGATGAAGCAGGGGTTGATCTTTTGTGGAGGCAGAGTTTAGCCACATTGTTACATCATAAAGTGGCACATTCCATAAACTGTTGGCTTCAACAGAATGGCTTCAATATAAGCTGTTTTTAGACTAATGAGAAAGTTTTGAGTTCTGAAACTTACAGTATGTTTTTATAGGACAATGACCTCTTACATGTCAAAAAAATCAAGGGAATTTTGATTTCTCAATTCATTACCCCTTTAATAACTACATCATTCATCACTTACCTCTGAACAGCATTCTTTACTTGACTAATAATGTGCATTTGCAACAACTAATGAATGTAACCAGTTTTACTAGTATCATATACTTGTCCAAGACTCTTAATTTAATGCTACCTAAAATTAAAAGTGTTCTAGCATCGGAAACCCAGAAGCATATTCTAATGCATCACAACGTCCTGTTCATCTATGTTTTTCATTATGTCTAAATGTAGTGAGAAACCCTATATTAAAGAACAAAAGCATAAATATCCATTTAAAATGTCAGCTAAACCAATTATAGGTTTACCTCTAGCCAGGGCTCGACGCTTACTTTTCTTTTTAGGAGCACTTGTGCTCCTAACTTAAAAAATGTAGGAGCACGTTCAAAATTTTAGGAGCACCTTCTAATCAATAATCCAAAATGTTATCAAAAAGTAGCCTTCCCATTACGAGGTAATATTTGACTCCTCTAACTTTATTAAAAGTATGTCATCTTTTGTCAAATTCTTAAATTATAAGCTTAACAACAGAATAAGAGTAGAATAAGAAACAAGTTAAAAATCAAATGAAATCAGTATTAACAAAAATAATTTGTAGAGGTGGCACAGAAGAACACAAAAGTGTTGTTTGATGTACTTTCAGACATTTAATGAGGTTCAGAAGTGGAATGAGTGCAATTAAATCCATAAATCCATGATGATATTAATGTTTTAAATATAAAATTTTGAATATAGAAATATTAAATGATTTAAATAACTGAAAAGATACTTTAAAAATGAAACTAAAACTGCCAGCAGGTGGCGGCAAGTCACTGATTTTTATCACTGAATCATTCATTCAATTGATTCATTCGAACGGCTTATTCATTCAAGAGTGACTGTCTTTATGAATGGGTAATCATGAATCACTGACTCACTAGATTCGTTTAAAAAAACTGTTCGTTCATAAACGAAACACCGCTGTGTTTGAATGGAGATGCGCAGCGGCTGAGCTGTGACTTTGTTTTTAAACTATTTTCGAAATATTTCGAAATACAACGAAATAGAGCAAAATCAGACAATAGTGTTATAGTCAGACAATGTAAGTAACTTAAAATTAACTTCTTGTTTATTGAATTGTATTGTATTAAATCAGTTATCACATTTACAAACTCCCTTAAAAATCATTCAAAGCTGTCACTCATCATCTTAGTTCATCGCGAGCTCACATTTATAATCAACGAAGCTCTCTACACTGTGTGATGAATCTCTTATTTACACCCTGTCTACACTTTGCTTATGAAGGATTGGTGAGATATGTCTGATACATTACTCGACGCTGCAAAAACACGTAGAAAGCTTTGAAGCTTCCCTGAGCGCAACCACAAGTATGATGATGATCGGGTCAGTCGCACTGGTGCTCCTAAAATAAATTTCATAGTCGCACGCAGTAGTTTTCAGTCGCAAATGCGACTGAAATGGTCGCACTGTCGAGCCCTGCCTCTAGCAACAACAACTTCACAATCTTTTTTTTATGTCCTTTCAGCCATGCAATGGGTATCTAACACTTGCCAAAGCGGATGTCACAGAGCCAATCTTAGCCAGTTTGAGACACATGGGAATGGATTCACAAGACGTCAGTAGGGTGGGGACAGTCAGGCCCATGAAACGATCTTTGGTGGACAAGATACAGATGTAGATACAGGAAATGACGGCATGCATCACTTTGATCCTCCATCTTCTTAAAAACACAGTGTCAACTGGTGAAAAGCTTGGTTTTTGTATTTTGGAATCAAATTAATTTCAACACACCAATCAGTTTAAACAATTGCCTGATGCACCCTTCCTAAAAGCTCAAGTACACTCTTAAAAATAAAGGTGCTTCACGATGCCACAGAAGAACCTTTTTGTCTAAATGGTTCCATAAAGAACCTTTAACATCTGAAGAACCTTTCTGTTTCACAAAAGGTTTTTTGTGGCGAAAGAAGGTTCTTCAGATTATAAAAAGGTTAGAAAGAGATGGTTCTTTAAAGAACCTTTGACCGAATGGTTCTTTGTGGAACCAAAAATGGTTCTTCTATGGCAGGGATCCTCAAATCTGGACCACGAGATCCACTTTCCTGCAGAGTTTAGCTCTAACCCTAATCAAACACACCTGAGCATGCTAATCAATGTCTTCAGGATCATTCGAAAATCACAGGTAGCTGAGTTTGATCAGGGTTGGAGCTAAACTCTGCAGCGCATTGGACCTCCAGGGTAAGATTTGAGGAACCCTGTTCTATGGCATCGCTTGAAGAACCTTTTGAAGCACCTTTATTTTTAAGAGTGTAATCTCATGAAAGATTATGAAATGTTATCTTTTAAACATGGTATCTTGTAGCTTTTTAATTACCATATAAAAAGCAATGTTTCATTTACATTTAATCATTTAGTAGGCGCTTTATCCAAAGTGAATTACAAATGAGCAACATTGCAAGAAATGTATCCTAAACAGAGGGAACTAAAGGAAGCAATCTGACTTCATAAAGACTATGCACACAAATTCTAAAATGAAAAGTTGTGCAAAACAGGAAGACGCCACACTGCAGATACCACATGCAAAACAATCCCAGAAAACCATGCATGCAATAAATGACTAAGCCTGTTAAACACACTTGCTTATTTATTTAATGTATAACAAGGCATTTTTTAGGTCTGCCCTGGATCTCCAAATAAGATCTGTAAACACACCTTAATCCCAAATGACTGTGATACATGTTAGCTTGTGATAACTTGCATACACGTTAGCATTCCAAACACACTTTTGTACACATCCATCTACTGCCAAGCCAATATGCTTTCATGGAATAGTACACTGGAGAAAGCTATATTATGGATAGAGGACTCATCAGTTTTAAGTTAAAAATGTTTTAAAGATGAATTATGTTTTATTACAAACATGTAGTTTTACGCTTCACCAGATGTTAATTGATGGACTGGAGTCATGTGGATTACTTGTGTATTATTGACTGTATTCACTGTATGGCCTGAGGGGGAGTAACTTATCAGCAAATTTTCATTTTTTTGGTGAACTATTCCTTTAAAATCAGGTGATGTTCAGAAAGACTGACAATCAGTCCTTAAATGTCTGGTCTACTGATATTCTGCATCATTTGTGTCTCCAAAAATAAAGCACCCTTCAATGTCATTACACCACTGTGCATTCAACAGTAAACAGTAGCGTTTCAAAAGGTAAAGTTAACTACTTATTTGGATTGTTACTTAATGGATTGTTTACACAAATGACTCCTTACATAATTCATTCTCAAGTGAGAAATGCAAAGCATTTTAGGCTTCTCAGCCCTAGTCACACTCACAGCCCAAAACAAAAAGTAAAAAATAAATATGCAACCACTTAGATCGCAAAACAGCTGCGTGCAGTATGTCATGGCATAACTAATAATAATTACATCAGAATTTTTATGCATATATAAATTGAATATATTATATTAGATAAATATTTAAATAAACTTTATTATATTTATGTTTTGCAATCTAATAACAATAAAAATAAAATATCGGTTCTGCACACTGGTTATTATAACAAAAACAATCAGGACTGAATGAAAAAAATTATATTAGTAGATCTCTAGTTATACAATGTTCCAGTGAATAAAATGTGACAATAGAAGCAGGCTTGCAAATCGTTTGGTTGGAGGACAAGACGATTACGTCATCATCTGCTCTTCAACACTCCTGCTGATCTTAAGAGTTTGTGGTCTTTAAGGGGGTTCTGTCAATGCATTGTCCACTTCTTAGTAATCACCCTCTACACACCAAAACAAACCTAATCTAGGCTTTTATTATGTCACATCAGCAGGTGCCTCAGGGGCTCAATACCACGTCTTATGCATGAATTATTAAGAGCCAAAGAATATTCTTAGCGCCTATGGGGTTTCCAGTAAATCAGCAGGGAAGACCCCCGACCTGATGCTTTACCCCCAACCCCCTTCATTCAATGCATTCATGCACTGCCCGCCTAAAAACACTAATTCCAAAGCATATGCATGCAAAACAAATGCGCGTTAAACACCATTTATCCAGCGATTGTTTGCTAGATGCATCTAAAACATGCTTGAGCTAACATTTAAGCAAATATAGCAATGCACATTCTCATGCACCCGAGTGACAACATGCATGACGCTTGCGTTAGAAATATCTGAAAACATACACTGTGCAAATAAACGCACAACCACCGGTGCATTTCAGGTTACATCACTTATACAGCCAGTTTCTGTTGACCATCGACTGACATCCTAACAAACCATGTTTATTACATTCATCTACAACATCATCCAGAACTATTATGCAGCTGGTCTGATCTAATCCGACAGCTTTGCATGCAGCTCTCTGCCTCAAACTGCAAGCACCGATTTTAGCCCGGTAAATGACCGGCTCGTGCGTGGTAAGAAACGTTTTAACGTAAAACACAAAGGCCAGTGTTGAACAGCTACAGCGACTCAGCTAGAAGTGTCCACATTTTACTCATACTAGACTATTTATGCTTTACTTCACCTCCAACATAGACATAACCTGCCATTACCTGACTCAAAAATGCATTAGATAAGTCATAATAAAGCTCCCGTCGTGATTTAGCCGTTCCAGAGCCACTGAGACACAAAAACAGATCATATATGACAGATTAAGCGCACGTTTCTTTACTATAACAATCTCGCGTGCTGAGGGAATGGATCTCGCGGCACGGACAGACAGGAGACCGTGCGGCCTGCGCTCGCTGGCGGCTCCGCGGGCTCACCTCGGTCGGTTGGCTGATCTCGAACAGGTCGAGCCGGTTGGCGTTCCAGTGGTTGATGATGTCGGCGAGTTTCCGCCGCTCCTCCTCTCGGCTCCCCGACATTCTCAAATCCCGACTAATTCTAGTCAAGCCGGAGAGAGAAACAATCCGCCTTTTTCCTCACTGGTGCGGTTTTATCCACTCAAACGGGCTTCTTATCCGACGACCTGAAATAAAAGTAAATCTGTTACACCCAGATACTGGGCTTTCAAACACGGTTTCTGCGGTGAGCGTCGCTCTTTCCCGCAGTCGCCGGCTAATGCACCTCAACTCTATTGTCAACCGCTTGCACTGTTTCCGCGTTCCCGGCTCTTGTCTTATCGCGCTCCGTGCGCGCTCCCTGTGACAAAGCGCTGGGACTGACTGGAGCCGTGCGCGCGCCCGCTGTACTCCACACAAAATTCACGAGGGACGCTGACGGGAACGCGCACACGAACAAATAATGAAAGAAACTTCTCGTGCCAGGCACTTGCTGCTCCATTCACAATACTTTCGTGTGTACCTCCCAAAAAAAATCGAAACTTCCTTCAAATGTATTCAAGCTTATATAGTCTACATACACAGGTGCATCTCAATAAATTAGAATGTCGTGGAAAAGTTCATTTATTTCAGTAATTCAACTCAAATTGTGAAACTTGTGTATTAAATAAATTCAATGCACACAGACTGAAGTAGTTTATGTCTTTGGTTCTTTTAATTGTGATGATTTTGAATTTGTTTTGGAACATAAGCTTGAATAAATTTAACAGAATTTTCTTTTTTTGGGGGTACATGTATGTTTGTGTATTTATGTATACATAATAAATATACACAGTACACACACATATATTTTGTAAACAATAATTGTAATTTTGGATGCGATTAATCGCGTAATATTATATATATAGCTGCTTAGTTAAACAACATCATGATAGACCTGACATGGCCAGCTGTGCACATCTGTAAAGCAATCAGCTCAGTGGTGTAGTGGAGGACACCCACTTCTTTATCAGTCGGCTTTGCGTAGCCTATACCCACTTCTAAATCTCTTCTGATGCGCATCATTCATTAGTGTCCTGCATTAGGCAAAATCATGACAGTCCACCACATGAATAGCTAATCCAATCGCATGTGACCGTGGCACCGGCTTCTTTTGAAATATGTTTAATGATTGCGCCTTCGCCAGCTCCGTCAGTCAGAGAGGATGCCGACTGCCGACAGTGACAGAGGCACTGCTTCTTCATGCGCGAGAGCATGTCAGGGGATGCGCAGAGTGGTAAAATAATAGTTAATTACTGATTACTAATTTGAATCAGTACATTACAACGAAAACAATAGCTTAAAAACCCGTAAACTCCTGTAAACTTTTCAGTCAAAGGCTCCAGTAAACAAATGCATTCAAACAGTAAATTCAAAACAGCTCTAATACAGAGAAAACCCAACCGATTTCATCAGAGATTGTGGAGAGTCGAGTCCAGATGTCAGTAAATTATTATTTTCAGTGTGTATTTGGTTTAAAAGCACCAGTGTTATACTGAATGGTGACTGAAGGTGTTTTAGATTATGCACTGGTATAGTTATTCTGAATGGATCGTATGTACAGTAAGCTCAAGACAGCAGGTTTAGTGGTCTTTTGGCGTCTCCCTGTGGTCCTGTTTGATATCGCAGCTTGACTGGTGCTTATTTATATTAAAAAGGTGGTGGGGATGGGGGGATAAATTCTGGATAAATTGTCATGATTTAAAAAAAATAATAAAAAATAGAGATCATTATTCTCCTACAAACAGACAACTAAAAAAATAGCATGTAATGTACTAGAGGTTCTGACAAAATGTTAATTGCTGCAGTCTATTTTTTTTTTGTCGATTTTAAAAAAATAATAAAAAATAGAGATCATTATTCTCCTACAAACAGACAACTAAAAAAAATAGCATGTAATGTACTAGAGGTTCTGACAAAATGTTAATTGCTGCAGTCTATTTTTTTTTTGTGCAAAATCTGCATCTCTTCTGTGGCAAATTTTTATTTCATAATGATTCTTACTCCGTGAAGTCAAGCAGCAGAAGTTAAGTGACAATATGCAAATACTACTGGCCCATTTTGGGGTGAACTAAATATACAAGACTAGTTTTACACGTCACTGTTTAAAACATGTCATGGGGCATAAATTAAGAGTATACCCACTTCTCCAAGCACCACTACACCACTGAATCAGTTGAATGAAGCAGGACAATCCACCATATAAAACTAATGCAGTATGAGCCTGTAACATCATTGTCTTAGAGCTCTGAATTATAATTCAGATGTAGACTGTTGAAAGACCTAGACTATTTTAAATCAGTTGTCCTTTCCATGATATGGTTTTTCAAAACCCTTGGTCCTAAGTATTAAACATTGCATAACTCATACCAGCCCGTTTGAGCTATAGACATTAATGATAGCCTACCTGAAATCGTGTGGCTTGTCTAAGTGATCTGACTTCTGCACATTCTTCAGAAAATGTAAAAATATAGTCAGATTTCCTCATGCTTTGGTTAATAACCGAATTGTTGGTAACATGTTAACACAATGGCCTCAATCAAAAGGTCAGACAAAACCGATGCAAAAAGCATCAATAACTTACATTTTGTCTGGTCTCAGTTTTACAACGCCGTAGGAAGATTCTGTCTAGCACTGCACTTTGGTGGTCTGGAGAGCCAGACATCAATTGTCAATTTGAAGGGCAAATTAAAGAGAAGATATGTGGTAAATAAATCATCATTTGCTATCTATATGTGTGTTGTGAGTCAGCAATCTTTGTGGCAGGTTTCTTCACCTCGATCTATCTATCTTATTTCATATTGATTAAGATCCTGGGACAGAAACTGACAAAGCACAACTGGAAAGATCTTATTAAAAGTGCTGTAAGTGATTCTTTTGAATACCACACATAAAAAATCCCTACTACTTGATCAGCAAAAAATGTGTCCTGAGAAATCACAGCTGTCCCTGTGACTGTGCTCAACTCTGTAAATAATCTGAAAATATTCAGGAAACTAACCATCTGAAAATATCTATTGTAAAATAATACTTTCAATGCATATGCTGAGTGAGAAATTCTAAATTCTAATACCAATAAACTGCTATTTTTATCACAAAGAACAAACCTGGACCTGCCAATAAATAAATATATATTTGTAAGTGCATTTTCTAGGTATTCATTCATTATGTCTCATATTAATCATTTTTCTGCTTCTGTTTTAGTGGTAATATGGAAACCTGTTTCCTCCATCTTGTCATGTTGACTTGTTTTCTCCAAATTCCCAATTCCCAATTCTGTCAGAATTACGAGTTATAAATTTGCAATTGCGAGTTAACATCTTGCTACTATGACATTTTTCTCAAAATTATTAGTTTGGAAGTCACAATTGATCTTTTTCATTATCCAAAGGCAGAAACAGGCTTCCAAAATATGTGGTGATATGTAATAGTGAGGTCAAGGGTAACAATTATTAAATCACAGTGTCTCAAGCTGTACTGTAATATCTGTGGTAGAAACAGGAAGTTGGTGAGAGCCAAAAAGTAACATGGTTTCATGCTGCGGTCTGCGGGCGTCTTTTTAACACCAGTTTTATGTTATCTCCCTCTTTCACATGTACATACACACGCTTACTTTAAAACTGAAGTTTCAGACTGAACTTTGAACTCAGAAATTCACTTGACATCTGAAAGTTCTATAGGGGATCTTAATATCTGCAACCTTCTTCTGTGATAAGAATAGGCATTATAGAGAAAAGCCTGTACTCTAGCAATAAAAACAGAGGAATGTTCATGCTGCAGGGTGGAGGGGGCAGGAAGGTGCAACATGCAACATCCTGCATCCTGAACCCTTCCTGCAGCCTTGCATATATTATTTCATTACATTATAGACAATTAAGCATCACTGACAGATCAGTATGAATTTGTACTGTATGTATATTCAGAGGGCTGTATTGCACAAGGGATAAAACCTTTCCTAAAAATGTGCAAATAGCCAATAAATTAAATGTATGATATATTTATATTTTATATATTAATTAAAAATTATATATATATATATATATAAACTAAATAATAAATAAAAACTATATATCAGCATTATATAATAAATTATTTGGACGTATTGCTGAGTGAAATTTTTCAAATCATGATGATGACTCATTTACAATAACACCATAAATTTGTATTCTATCTCAAGGTGCTTCAAGATGTATGACTTAACCAGAGCCAAAAGTGTCTAAATGGACAACACAAAAAGAATTAAGTGAAGTTTCTGCTTTGTCTAACTGATCCACCCAGCCATCTGTAAGTCATTGAACTCAAACCCAACGAGACTAATTACCCATGCACCATGTGTACTCATCTTCTACCCACATATATCACTTTCTCACTGAAAGAAAATTGGCTGAATCTCACATACGGTGACAGACAACAAGTTCTATTTCAAGGCCTAAAAAAAATGACAGATCTGGAATGAAACTTACTTCAGGCTTGGTGTCCATGCAGTGGAGTCAAAGCATATGTCGTATTTAACACTGTGGAGGAATCTGTTGAAGCATCTGACAAAGTCAGCATATTCTGAAGTACTATAATTACGGTTTCATCCTGTTTTAGTAGGCAGAGTGCAATATTTTATGTCAATTTAAAGGGGTCATATGATGCGATTTCAAATTTTCCTTTCTCTTTGAAGATCTGTAAATTTGCAAAGACTAAAGTCTCAAATCTAAAGAGATATTGCGTAACATTTCCGTCACACGCTTGAGGTATTCGGCCAATCACAACGCACTGAATAGCTGGCCAATCAGAGCACACCTCGCTTTTCAGACCGATGAGCTTTGTAAAAATCTACGCGTTTCAGAAAGGCGGGGCATAGAGGAGAAACAATAATTCAAGTTTATTTGTATAGCGCTTTTCACGATACAAATCGTTGCAAAGCAACTTTACAGCAAAATAATGTACAGTATGTTTTTTTAACCTTAAAACACAAACACATTTCATTACACCAAATACACAAAATAATGTTCTTTTTAGCAACATCATATGACCCCTTTAATTGGCTGTTGTATTTTGTACTACATTTTGTCATATGATGTTACTAAAAAGAACATTATTTTGTGTATTTGGTATAATGAAATCAAACACCACCCATAATTTACAGAATGATTTGATTGATATCATGTTACAGAAATGCACACAACATGCAATTTAACAGTGAAATATAGACCTATATTCCCCTAAACCCATTTCACACACTTTAATAGTCCTAGCGAGTAATCAGTTCAAACGCATTCCGTTGACCCCAGTCGTAAAGCATGCTGGGTAACCAGCAGTGCCATAATACCGTTTAGTTTTTAACACAGAATTCACCTTCATTTTTAGGAGTGGCCCACAAGGCCTGTTGGGAAAACATGCCGTTTACACAGCTGTCCCACACATCCTATAATGATGATGAATATTTCCATCACACTGGAAACTGGTTTTAGTTCTTCCTTCAGTGCTGTTTATGGGCAAATCCAACTTTAGCAATAGATTCTCATACTATCTAACTGTTTGTTTAAACTTTAAAGAGTGATAAATAAGACACATACACAAACAATGTACATTAATAAATTACGTTTAAAATGTGGCAGTTCATTTTCTGTTTCTACAATATTTATTTTCCAAACATAAAAATGCTGTAAGTAACACTGAATGTTACTACTCAGTAAGCAAATGTTCTTCCATGTTAACATGTTCATTCAAAGTTATCCGGTCTTTAATAACCTTCTCAATGTTAACACAAAAACATTATTTATACATCATTCATGGACTGTTTTCTGCAATGTTTTAGTTGGTGAACATTCGTCTGTCATTTTTTAAAGGTTACTATTTGTTTCAGAATGTTCTAAGAACATTCAAAAATAACACTCCCATAATGTTTGCAAAATAATTAATTTGAATGTTCCCTTAACATTTGAACAATTTTAAATTATTTAAAAAATGGATGTTTTGATCGTTCAAAGAATATTCAGAAATAACGTTTTCATAACTTACTGGGAACGTCTTTTCTTTTTTTTGTGAAGTGAGTGAAGGCTGATTAAATGTAAAACCCATCATTGTTGAGGTAAGGTTGCACCGACTTCCTGAGCTAACAATCAACTGGTCACCAAATTGGAGCAGCACTCCAGTTACCGACACAAATTGCCAGGCCTGTGATAGCGTTCTGCCAGCACAGCTGTGTTTGATATTAGTGTAGCTTTACAGTGAGACAGCAGAGGCCTTGGCGCCTTGAGAGCCAGAGGAAGTCTTCAGGGGAAGAGTCTGCTCTCTACAGCTCCTTTTCAACCCACTTATTTAGTGGGGATAGAAGAGGTGGGCAGTCGCCTCCAGTCCCCGAGGATGCGCTCTGGCACGGAATGCCGTTTCCGTGGCAATGGCTTGGCAATAGGGAAAGCTTCGCCTCATTGAGCCTTGGTGCTTGTCAAGTGGCAGCCGTCTCTGCATCTGATTAGCCGTCTACACAGACAGAGAGCCCTGCTATAGTGCGCTTTTATGAGAGGCTGCTGCTCCACGCTGATATAATTCAGTTTACATGAGACAAACAATACGTTCTTCTTGCTTGCATTCAACTGATGTGAGTTGAATCAGTCTGAAGAGGACTGCCAGTTTAAACAGACCCATAAAACATAATGGGGGACAATTCATGAGCACTAAGTGAAAAAGAGATGCCTTGAAGTTGCACCTGTTAATTGCTTTAACCATAGCAACGGTGCAGCTTTTGCATCTGTGGTGTATAAGAGAGAGTTACCACACACACGCACACACTCAAGCACAACTGAAAGAAATTCATCTAGCGAACTCACCATCTTGCAAAGGGTTTATATTGTAGCATCTGGTTACTGAGCAGCTACAAACATTAAAGTAATAGTTCACCCAAAAATGAACATTTGCTAAAAATACTCATCCTCAGACCATCCAAGATGTAGATGAGTTTGTTTCTTTAGCATTTAAAGCATTACATCATTTGGTTAACAATGCATCCTCTGCAGTGAATGGGTGCCGTCAGAATGTGAGTCCAAACAGCTGATAAAACATCACAATAATCCACAAGTAATCCGCACGATTCCTGTCCATTAATTAATCAATCTTGTGACGTGAAAAGCTGCATGTTTGTAAGAAACAAATCCATCACTGAAATGGTTTTGACTTCGAACTGTTGCTAAAAATACGAGTCCTCTATCCATAATATTGCTTTCTCCAGTACAAAAGTCAATCATGAGAGAAATACACAAAGATCAAGCACCCAAAAATGATGGATCATGGACAGTTAATATGCCTTAATGATGAATTTGTTTCTTACAAACATAGCTTTTTGCTTCACAAGACGTTGATTGATGGACTGGAGTCGTGTGGATTACTTGTGAATTACTGTGATGTTTTTATCAGCTGTGTGGACATTCTGACGGCACCCATTCACTGCAGAGGATGCATTGGTGAGCAAATGAAATGCTAAATATTTCCAAATATCTTTCTAATGAAAAAACAAAATTATTTTGGATGGCCTGAGGCTTTAAAGTACATTTTAAGTAAATGTTAATTTTTTGATGAACTATTCCTTTAAGGTCTCACTCATTTGGCATATCCTTATTTCAGGCTTTTTTATCTGCAAGCTAATTTTGAGCTAATTTACCTAGAGTGGAAGCAGAAAAAGTGCAGTATGTTGCATATCAAAAGAATTTGTTTTTTGCTTGAAGGTCTGATAATGCAAAAAATAAAGTATGATGTTAACAAATAAAATATCCATATTTCCATTCTGAAGATGACTGCTTTCCATGGCAAAACATCCAACACTACGAACATATTCAGGGGAGGTAACCGGTTTACTGCTAACTAGTGAAACACAATATGACAAGCTGCACCTCAAGATACATGTTAGATGGAAACATTATGATGCATTATGATCAAGTTTGTAGATTAAATCACTATATTTTAAATAGTTTTGCCACTGCAACTCACTGACAGTTCAATAGGAAATAAGTTGAAACCATCCAGTCATCTCATGCCATTGAAGTGAATGTTAAATTTAATCAATATTGTAATAAATATTTGAGAAATTATTGTTTTATCTGATTGTATTATAGAGTGATAGTCAATGTAAAAAGAGCAAATGGGAGAAGCAGATGAACACAAAACAACTAGGATGAAGGTTTGATTTTGACATTTGTGGGGACATTACAGCAGACAACAGCCTTCCCATCCAACTACCCCAACATCTTCACATTTATGATCAACTTTTGACCAAAGTTTCATGTCTGAAGTTTATTGCTGTTGTAGCCAACATACATTTATAGCTATGGTAGCCAACATACTCATATAATTAATAAAGAGAGATTTTTATGTTAACATATTCATCAGACAATAATTACTCAATTTTGATTACGTAAAACCAACATCATTACAACAGCATCAGAGCACTGGATGTCTTAATTAGGCTGTATATCATTGTATTTTAATATTAATGAATTGGACTAATGATGATTCTGTAATCATTTACTCACCGTCATGTCGCTCAAAACCAGTATGATTTTGTTCTTCAGTGGGACATACAAATACAGCATTTATACTGAAAAATATTGGCGTCCAAAAAACATTGTATACAACTTTCATGTATGGGTATTTTTCAAAAAACATTCGTTTGAGTAAATAATGACACAATTTTTATTTTTGGATGAACTATTACTTTAAGAGAAGGTGTTATATTTATAACTATAATGAGACATCCCACTGACAAGTCCATGCAATTACTCACAACTCTTTGTTTTTCTCCACCAGAGGTCAAAGTTTGGCAGATTAACTAAATCTTTTATGAACCCTCAAGTTCCTGTCACTGCTGCACTGGAGTCTTTATTGTATGCCTTCATGGCTTTATGGTCCCCCAAATGGGGATACATATATATTTCATACACTCCTCTTATTTCAAATTTTATATTTAGAAAACAGAAAAAACTGCTACTACAGGCAACATTTGATCCTATATTTTTATATGTGGGATTATAACTGTTAATCAATACATTATAAAACATTACACTTTATATACAAAATACATTACAAATGATGTGAATATAAAAAAACCTGTGTGTGATCAAATATTCAAGGTAAAAAAGAAGCTGATACTTTTAGAAGATGCTAATGGTAGTGCTTTGAATTTTTGTCTCAATAATAGGTTCCCACCGGCTGCTACTTCTCTTTACAGTCAGCAGACAAAAGAAAGCTTGAGGAACACAAATTTCCCACAGTTCCTTTTCCCAATAGCTGCAGCGAACGACGACTGTAATTTGTCAGCCTAATTAAAAGGCCATTTTGGGAAGTAAGAAGGTGCAGAAAGCGACACTCTTTTCTGTAGACCGAGCTGAAATAAAGCTGTCAGGACTGTGCTGTGAAGAGGAGCGTAAGAAAAAGGGGCAAATGAATAATTCATGCCATTTTTGTCACAGTCACACTCCTTTTCTGTCTTATTTCATTCTTCCTGACCTTGACACCACTCGTTCAGCAGAAAATCCTGTCTTTAACGCCTCACATATGATCGCTACACTGCAAAAAAAAATCCGTAAAATTGGCGGTAAAAAAAACGGCAGCTGTGGTTGCCGGAATTTTACCGTAAAAGATACGGTAGCAACATTTTAGGTTTTACGATTTTATCTTAAATTTACAGTTAAATACCGTAATTTCATTCACTGATATAATGTTAATATACCAACCTATTGAAGTACTGAAATCTGTTTTGTACCTTTGTAATACACTGATAACCACCAAATGCAGGTGGTGATGAGAAAGTCACACGATGAACCAAAGCCCATCACAAGCAGCTTTTAAATAATAACATATATAGAAGGTGCACAGTGTCATTCACACAAACACTAAACACCATCATGGTAACACACATGAAACTGAAATAATGCAATAAACATTCATTTAACAACAAAACTGATAAGAAACATAGTTATTTCAACAACAAAAAAACATCAAATTTGAAATGTAACTCAGGGAATTCTGGGAATGTCAATTTACGGTTATTCACTGTACGGTCTTTTTCACTTTCAAAAACGGTATACTACCGTAAAATTGCATGTAATGTCCAATACAGTTTTTCACCATATATAGCAGGGGAATTTACCGTTAACCATTTAACAGGTTTTTACTGTAACATTTTTACAGTCTTTTACCGTTAAATTCACAGTCATTTTTTACAGTGTAATATGTATTCCATCTGAGTCACTCATGCAGGCCCCCTATCTGACACAATTCTGAATCACACGTAAACAGAAACAGCCATTACAACTTTGTCTCATCATCACTGATCATGCAGGTATATGATCATGTGTTTGAGACAATGAGTTTTGTTACTTTTGTCACTTTGAAATATCTAGAGGAGCAGGACAATACCTGTGTTAATGTTGCACACGCACTATCAATGTGCAGTGAGCAGGTGCTGTCTTTTGTAACTTGAATGTGCAAGGTCTCTGGTGTTATCCGGTTCCAGTTATTTTAGCGTTACAAAACAGCTTGTTATGGTGCTTGATAAGAAATACCAGTTTGCAGCAATATATTATTTTAATGTATTGTCGTACTTATAAACACACTTGTTTGTAGCGCAAATAGTTTCCCTGTTTTTTGCACTTTGATATTCTTCTAGTTATTTCCCTATAGCGGCCATCGAATCAGAAGTCTTGCACATTCACAGAAAATCCTTTCCTTCCACGTTACAAAATGAGGTGCATTGCATCCAAACATAATATATGAAAAACAGTAGGCGAAAAGTACCAGGATGACCTACTACCTCCAGTGAGATTCTGAAGTGTGCATTTGATGGACACTTTACTATCCCATGACTCCATGGGAGAGGATTTGTGAAGGGAAGTGACGTGACGGAAGTGATGCTGTAAGTCACATGACCATATCAACATGACAGATTTTTTTGAATTTCATTCATATACCCATATTCATATATAGAACCTAATTTTTTTTTACATTTGCAAAGTAAGTTCAAATTCAAATGTAGTACCTGCTCAGACAGCTTAGGGCACGTGACACGAAAATGTCTCCACATTTGTTGAACTTATAACACGCCAACTGGCAGGATTAGAAATATAAAGCTGCTTGACCTTGAAGTGACCACTGAGTAAGTGGTGGTTCATGCATTGCTACACTACAATCCCCTACTTTGCAAAATTTCACCAAAGTTTCACTAATTTTCTCTGCGTTTTCGCAGACTGTGATGATGCCATGATTTCCACCGCTATTACATTTAGCCAAGATTTTTTATTTTTTTATTTAAAAAACGTATTGTACATTTAATTTTATATTGAACACTATAATTTGTGTTATATAATTTTGGCACTAAATTACAGAAAACTACACTGTAAAAAAAGTAAATCCGTAAAATATCAGAAAAAGTAAAGGCAGCTCATTACAAGGGATATTATCAATTAATTTTAGAGTTCATTTCCATTAACTCTAAAACATAATGCAATGCGGTGTAAAATTCTAAATACTGGTAAAACACCTGTATAAAATAAATATGGGAAAAAAATCCTTCAAATTATAAAGTACATTGTGCCCTATTTAACAGATTTTTATAAAGTGTAGTTAACGCTACTGCATCAGTGTTTCTAATACAACAGCTGAGGGAAGGATGGCTAATTTGACATCTTTCTCGCTTCCGACCATGCTTAATCTCTATATTTTTTCCTCTTTTGTAAGGGCATAGAAACGATATTGTGGATTTTTTTTCTTGTGCTATTGGAGCAAATGGGAATGCAAAAATGATATTTGTTGTGATCTTTATCCAACTTTCACTTCTGAGAACCATATGACCATGCTTAACTTCGTAGCTAAAAATATCAGGCCTCAATGTGGACATCAGAGCACTATGCTAATGAAAAACCATTAAGTCACATGCGGACAAGTGAAGTATTCTTAAAGTTTCAGTATCATGTTTTATATATATATATATATATATATATAAACTTCTGTATTGCAATGACAATGTAAACACTTGATGAGAGAGAAGAGAAACGGTATTTTGATTCCTCTGTAAGTCTGCACATATGGTGGCATTGACAAATAAAAAACCTTGAACCTCATATAAGAAACAGGTAATAAATAGGCCTATAATCATTAGTAAAAATTGCTGGATTTGCGGACAGGCAAAACAAATTTAGACCTTTTAAAACGTCACAAAACAACCATTTTGAGGCTGGAAGTCTGGTTTAACCCAACAAATGGAAAACCCTCATCCTCTCCCTTCCTGTCTTTCTCGCTTTTGGGAGGATGAGTTAAAGGGAAAACAGGGAGGACTAGTGGTGAAGCACACACATGTCATCGTGAGCCGTTTCAATTTTGCTAAATAAAGACATTTTTGTAGGGTGTCAGCATCTCTGTGCCATTGTGCATTGTGCTGGGACCAGCAACAGAAAATGCCCTCCAGAACTACATCCACATCAGCAAACAGCAAACAATGGGCACTGTGCGAGTGACTCACGCCTGTCATCGGTAGCTATCAGCAGGAAAAACCCGTCTCGCTTGCTGAACCATACACATACAAAAGCAAACAAATGAGGCTGTGTGGGTAGCACCAGCGCCTCCTAACATTAGAATGAACTCATCTACTCTATTTACATGCATTTGGATGAATGGTTCCCAATGCCTCCAGTATGAAGTTTCTGAATCAGTACAGTAAAAATCTCTTTAAAATCAACATGAAATCAAAACTGGCCCTATTTACATTCCAGGGTTATTATAGTTAACTAAAGCTAAAACCATAAAAAAATTAATAAAATTATATATATATAATTGTGTGTGCTTCACCACTAGTCCTCCCTGTTTTCAAAAATAATTACATTTCAATATATATATATATATATATATATAATTTCAGCTAGTTGCAAAGGAAACAAAGCTGAAATGCAAATTAATAAAAACTATGTAGACATGAAAAAACTAATAAAAATAAGAAAACACAACAAAAATGAAAAATTTAATTCAGAATATTAATAAAAAAAATAATTAAATTTCAATTATGCTACAATAACATTGTTACATTCTTAAAGTAATTTCCAGGTTTTATTGTGAATGAAATAGGTTTATGTGTGTAATTTCAAATTCCCAAAATGTCCTTTTAATCCACTTTTTAATTCCCAAATAATAATGTATTTATTTTCTTGTTAAATATCCAGATTCACTTAAGAAAACTTAATTACCTGACTCAATAATTGAATAATTTAATAGCTGTCTATTCTATGTCAATGTCCATTCGGTCTATTAAATTAGAGGAAACACATTCTCTAATTCTCATATTTTTCTCCAGGGAAAAAAAAAGTCTCAAACTGTCCAAAGTTTTCCAAGGTCTCAAAGTCTGCAATTAAATCAGAGATCTGAATATGAGCTCAAGCATTTCTCATCAAATTCCGTCAAGATCAAATTATCCAAGTTATGCTGTCTGCATTTTTAAAACTCTACACTGTATATAATTGTCTCATTTGTGTCTATTTTTATTTCTATAAATATTTCTATATTTATTTCTATACATAACAAAGAACTCCATTAAAAATGTCTTCCAGGTAAGCATGGTTGCTGAGCATGGTTGCAGTTCTGATTGGCTATTTTTTATATTTATATTTCAGTCTCTCAGCCGGTCGGCCCGTGGAGAGTGTTTTAACTTCCCGGAGGATTAGACTGCCACACTGCTGCATGAATGTCTGGCATTCCTTAAGGGATTTGCCGAAGAATGGGGGGTTGAGAAAGGGGGAAAACTAGACAAACTCCTACAGAGGCACGGCAAAGTTAGTGAGTCTGTAGACAGTATCTCCTGCAGGTACGGTTTAACCTGGTTTGAGAACTTCAGCATACATTTTCATTTCCGCGTTTGGCAGATGATTTTATCCAACATTGCATTCAAGATATATACATTTTATCAGTTCATGCACTCCCTGGGAATCAAACCTGTGACCTTGGCTGTCATTGTATAAATGTTTACATATCATTGCCTTAGATAACAATGTATCATTAGATAGCAATCCATCAAACTAATTATTTTATAATAAAGAAAAATAGGCTTAGCACAAGTACACTTTATGCAAAACCTTTGGCAAAAAAAGTTTTTTAGTGTTAAAATGCTAAAATACTAGATTTACTGTTCACAATTAATTATTTGGACTCTTTCCAGGCTATTGAAACATGTTACAATAATTAATGTGATGAACATGTTACTAACTCTGCTAAGGCACCTGTGTAAACCTAAGGGGAACTGACTTAATACAGCCACTAAAATTCACCAAAACAAAGCTAACTCTAGTCTACGTTAAATGTCCTCTGACCAAAGTTAGTTAAACACTGACCTCAAGTGTTAGCACTGGTAGAAGCAACATCCAGAACGTCTTTCTCAGGTTAGAGCCAAATGTAATTTCTGACAGGTATAAAAAATTAATGTGAGGGACTGGAGTGCAGCGCGTTCAATGGAGTATACTGTTTAACAACATAACGATTGTTCAGCTGACGAAATGTCTTTCTGGCAAAAAAAAAAAAACTTTAGTTAGATGCTCCATAAAACACTTAAAAGTTGAGAGCTGTGATCTAGTACTTTTCGACAGTGCATGCCATTGTAAAGACCGTCTCTCCTTCACACCCTCCTTTTCATACACATTAAATTCAATATGGGATCTATGGTATAGTACTAACATACAGTGGGTACGGAAAGTATTCAGACCCCCTTACATTTTACTTTTCTGTAGAATATATTAGGCCTATATATTGTGTTATATCAGGACATCTTAAGGTGCAGGAGGTCACATGATAAAAGCACATAAAATTACTAAAACTAAAAACAAAACTGAAATACTAAATAAATAATATAAAAGTATTTAAAATATAGCTACTGAAATAACCCCTGGTTCCAAGCTCACTGCGCACCCTGTTGAAGAAACCTTTGGAAGATAAAATGAGTAATAATGAAACATGCTTATGGAATCTTTGCAAGATTTACATGGTTTACATTAGATGTTTCTAAAACAAGCTGGTTTCCAGGAAAGAATTTGGAGTGAAGCTCTCAGACCTCTATTGAACAGTGTGCTGTTAATTAACTATTTAATGAGTTGAACTTAAGCAGAATTTCATGAGAAACTATGACACTTTAGGACACAATTTATGATTTTTTTTTTGCCTCATCTGTCTGCGAAGCCTTACAATCCTCTAAAAATCAAAAACCCACTTCAGAACATAACTATAGCAGGTTGAATCTTTGATTCTCAGTTAATTTGCGTAGTGTATGCATAATATATTTCAAATGCAAACATGTCTTTCTGACTAATAAAATCTAGATTAGGTAGTAAAATCTGTATTATAAAACCTTAAAGCCTATAGTGGGGACCCTTATAATGGACACAACAAGGAAAAACGGCCTCATAAAGGGACTAAATAACATCTATATTCAAACCGAAAAATGGTAAAGGTTTAGGTTAGTCTATAATAATAAAATAAACATAATTTAAGAACAACCACTGTGCTTCAGAACAAGACACCTACAGTCACTCCACACAACCCTTTTTAAGTGTATTGTAAGTCACTTCAGATAAAGTGATCTCGTAAATTATACAACCTCAAATGAATGCCGAGGAAAGGAATGAAATGCACAGATAAAGGCTGGGTGGAGTCAATGATGTGCAATTGTGACTTTCACCTCCTAGCTGCCACAACTTGATAGTACATAGTAAAACAATATTAATTTCACAATCAGAGACAATATGTCGGTGATTATAGCGGTTTATTGTATCACCTGCATCTGCCTAATCCAGTTTCTAAACCATTATCTGAGAGTGTGGACAGTAAAAGGTGTCACCATTAAAGTACATTTAAAAAAATCCTCCTGGATAGCACTCAAAAATCTAATCATAAGTCTTGTGTAAACTAACACATCCGTGTGTAGCCATGATAAATATATACACAGAAATGAAACCCTGAAAGGACAAATCTTCATGATGCTGTGATGATGTGTGGTTAACCAACTCTACACTCTAAAAAATGCTGGGTTAAATACAACCCAGTGCTGGGTTAAACAGGGACAAACCCAGCAATTGGGCTGTTTTGCCCCAGCGGTTGGGTTAAATGTTTAACCCAACCTTCTGGGTAGTAACCCAACCGCTGGGTCAAAACAACCCAATTGCTGGGTTTGTCCCTGTTTAACCCAGCACTGGGTTGTATTTAACCCAGCATTTTTTAGAGTGTAAACATGCAACTGTTCTGAAATTCTACTTGCGCAAAGATTGTTAACAATTAAGATAACTAAGATATAGGGTGATTATTATATCAGACTTAATATTTAGGTCATGGAAAATAACCCTAATTCTCATTGGAATTTTTATTTAAGTCATCAAAATAATCATTATTTATGGACAGATTCATACACTAGTCAACATTTGAAGTGGATCAAAACCTTTCAACAAAATTATCCTAAAACCTAAAAGCGATCTTGTCTTGTCTTCATTGCATTTTAGCTTTATTAGTTTTAATTTGGAAGGGAAATTAGGCATAAACTGAACTTTTGAAACTCTGGTCGAATGTATTTTATTTCTGTTTAATAAATATTTGTACTTTTTCAGTGAAAAAAAGTTTAAGTTGACAATAATACAAGTAATCCACAAGACTCCAGTCCATCAATGAATGTCTTGTGGCTTTGTGGAAAAAGCAATATTATAGAGGAGTCGTGTTTTGGCCAGAAGGAATTGTTTAGAAATGATAAAATGTCTTGATGACTGACGCAGTTTTTCACTTTACAGAATGTTAATTGATGGACTGAAGACGTGTGGATCACTTGCGGATTATTGTGATGTTTTTATCAGCTGCTTGGACTCTCCTTCTGACGGCACCCATTCACTGCAGTGCATCCATTGGTGAGCAAGCGATGTAATGCAAATTTGTCCTAATCTGTTTTCTTCATTTTTGGTTGCACTATTCCTTTAATTTTATTCCTTTATTATGTAGTGACCCCTGAATAAAACCAATAAGGCATGTGAGGCAGTGCTACTGTATATATATTGAAAGCTAAAGCTGTACAACACACAGCCTTTTGCTGTCACTACATTCACATAGCACAACCTCTAGAATCGTCAACAATTCAACAACATGTTTTATGACAGCAACAAAAGTTCAAGGTTTGTATATGATAAATAAAGAATACAACCTCATATATAATCAAATTATATTTCATTGCACAATTCATAAGGGTGTGAATAAAGTAAACTTTGCAAGTAAAGGCTATAGAAGTCCACGTCAAGAAAAATGTTTCAAATTTACATCGTTTTTTTAATTCAACACAGTCTGTTTACCGTGTTTTCATGGTAACTGAGCTTCCAGCTGTATAAGGGAGTGGTGTAGCTTATTAGCCACAGATGTGGGCTAGTAACCGAAAGGTTGTAGGTTCAAAATATGCAAAGGGTAATAACCTACAGTAGCACTTAATCGGTTTAAATACCAAATGATTCCTGCAGGAAACATTGTGGGAGTTTGCAGGGAAAAAGCATTTCTTGTATAATGATAAATAATAAAAACCATTTAATGTTGACAAGACAGTCAACAGTCTTTTCTTGTCTGCAGATTCAGAGAGGACAAAATACAGTAAAATCAGTCATTTAAATATATTACTGTGAAATGTGCAGCACATGACAGTGTTATGGAAGCTTATATTTATACGGTTTAGAAGTTTGGAGCTTGTAAGAATGTTTTTGAAAGAAGTCTCTTATGGTTTTTATACAGTAAAATATAGTAAAATAACAATAAAATACAAATGTACAGTAAAAACAGTAATCTTGTGAAACATTATTACAATTTAATATATTTATATACCCCAAAATATATGTGTTTATACCCTTCAAATGTGTTTGTTCTTTGTAGTTGTTTTGTTAATAAGTCGTCTTTTTTTATTTGATCAAAAATAAAAACAAAGTAAAAACAGCAATACTGTGAAATATTATTACAATCTAATTTAATATTGTGAAATAAAATTTACATTTTAAATATACATATACTTGTTATATACTGCATATTATTATGGAAGGGTTATGGCAGCTACCACAAAATACATTTTAGTTTGCTATATGCATTTGCTATATATATTATTATGGAAGGGTTATGGCAGCTACCACAAAATACATTTTAGTTTGCTATATGCATTTGCTATATATATTATTATGGAAGGGTTATGGCAGCTACCACAAAATACATTTTAGTTTGCTATATGCATTTGCTATATATATTATTATGGAAGGGTTATGGCAGCTACCACAAAATACATTTTAGTTTGCTATATGCATTTGCTATATATATTATTATGGAAGGGTTATGGAAGCTACCATAAAATATTTAAAAAATATATATATTTATTCCATTCAAAAGATTGGGGTTGGTAAGATTTTTGAAAGAAGTCTCTTTTATGTTCACCAGTCACCAAGGATGCATTTATTTGATCAAAAATACAGTAAACAAGACAACCCAGTCAGCGGTCTCTGCATATTCAAGACAAACTGTGCAGTAAAATCTGTCATTTAAATATATATTACTGTTAAAATGTGCAGCACGTCTTGGCTGACGTGACTACATTTACACATGTCAGAATACACGTGGAAAATGGCACAATAAAACATATTGACACCATAAAAACATTCCACTTGACAACTGCATTAAAAACAACAACAACTTTGAGTGACAAATACTAGGCTTGTTTTATATATTTTTTAACTTATGTTCATGTTTTTGAATTCAATGTTATGAGAACAGAAACGTGTCTTTCTGTTCCATGGGAAAAAGCAGAGGAAAACTTGTTAAAAACACTTTAGTAACTGATAAGCGATCAGTTAGTCTTTCATTGACTCAGCTTTAGTCATCCAAAAACTGGATGCTTTTATGACTACATTACACTGAACTTTGTCCTAGAACGGGTTCAGCCTTGTTATATTAGCTCAGTGCGACTACCAGGTCAATCTAGAATCTGTTTTGTCTTTCACTGAAGGAATTCATCCCTTTTGAAGCATTCACAGGATTTCAGGATGAAAAAATTGATGAGCCGAACCACCAAAAATGTCCTTGTGGTTTCATTTGGATTTTTGCTCTTATTCACAGCATATGGGGGGCTGCAGAGTTTACAGGTAACAAACAGAAATCAGAGATAAAAATAAATGCATTCAAATTGTACACAGATATAATTCAAACATGACTCTTTGTAGTTGCTCAGAAAAGGTGCAAAGCAGATCATTTATTTAACATAAATAAACGTTTAAAAAGTTGGGTGGGAGGCAAGATTAAAATACTGAATCAAGTTACATTGCATAATAATAATAATAATAAAGCATTGAAAGAGAAACAATTAAAGCTATTCAAATCTGTCCTCTAAAACCATAATGGTTTATGTAAAGCATATTGTCTTTCAAATTGTCCTACAGAACAATGACCTAATGAAGCAACACTGTTACATTGATTTGTTACACAAATAACTGTATCGTTGGTTTTGATTTCTGGGTGTATTTATATTGATGGAAGCATGTTTGTACATTACAGAGCAGTCTTAATGCTGAGGATGGAATGGGTGTTATTTCTCTCAGTGTCATCTATGGAGCTATCATTTTGTCCTCGATGTTTCTGCCTCCAATAATGATCAAAAATCTGGGCTGTAAATGGACCATCGTCCTTTCTATGGGTTGTTATGTGGCATATTCCTTTGGAAATCTTGCGCCAGGCTGGTGCGTGCATTTCTCTGCCTTTTGTACTTACTGATTTGTTGAACAATTTAAACAAATATGTAAGCATAGTTACTTACAGTATAAGTTCAAAATGGCATTATTCTTTGTGCATGTGTGAGAGGCCTGAAGTGACTATTATGTGTTAAATACAAGAGCGATATATTAATATTGTTATATATTTAAAATTATATAAAAGATTTTTGAAATATTTTTGAAAGCTGCATTTATTGATCAAAAATACAATAAAAACAGTAATATTGAGAAATGTTTAAACTGATTTCAGTTTTAATATATTTTAAAATGTAATTTATTCTTGAGAAGGAAAAGCTGAATTTTCAGCATCATTACTCCAGTCTTCAGAGTCACATGATCCTTCAGAAATCACTCTAATATGCCGAGTTGCTACTCAAGAAACATTTCTTATTGTTATCAATGCTGAAAACAGTTGTGCTGCTACTTACTGACCCCAAACATTTCATTTAAACATTTAAGAGCTGAAGGTTCTGTTATTTCAGTTAAGTTAGAAAGAAATCTGTAGTGTGTTTCAGCACATCATTCAGCACCTCACTTCATCATTTTTGTCTGCAGGGCAAGTCTGATGACAACCTCTGCTATTCTGGGTATGGGAGGTTCACCGCTGTGGTCTGCAAAATGCACCTATCTCACAATAAGTGGAAACAAACGAGGCCAGAAAACCAACAAGAAAGGCCAGGATATCATCAACCAATATTTTGGCATCTTTTTCTTCATTTTTCAGTCATCAGCGGTATGGGGAAACCTCATGTCATCTCTGATATTCGGCCAGGATACTAGCATAGGTACAGTTGGATTATATACTTTGCCAGTGTCCTTTTTTATTTATTTATTTGGGTGACTGTAAATACACCGAGCGTTTATTCATTTCTAGAAGTCCCTGAGGAGAACCTGCAGTTCTGTGGTGCGACATCATGTGTTGAAAATTTCACAGTCGCAAACTCAACCCTTCCAGCAAGACACCTAGTGAACACACTGCTAGGCTGCTATATTGGTGGGTATTCATATGTGTGTCCAAAAACTAGTTTGGTAGTTTGGTGAATGATTTCATTCATACTGTCCACTGAAAAAATATCTAGCTTTGAATGCAGTGTTTCCCCTAGGTTTACGGCTTGGGGGGTGGACTCCTAGGACGATATAGCCTAGTCCTTTCTGGACTCCTTTTTAACGGTTAAATTAAATTGTATTAATCAAAAAGCATGTCTAATTAATTAAAATCATGAAACCTAAACAATTTAATCAATTTATCAATTAATCAATTAATTAAAAGTTCAACAAAAATTACATGTTTAGGGCCCTATGAAATGTTTTATTTTTCCAACCTTATGTTTTATTGTTACTAAATTCTGTTTTAGCATGTCTAATTATTTGAAAGCATAAAAACAAGTTTAATTTATTCTTACAATAGCCTTCTTACAATCAGAAATTATGTGTTGTGTATTTACACTTTTAGGCATAAAATATTCATTTAATCTATCTTTTAAGTAATGAAAATTAAACAAATTTTATTTTTTGGATAATAAAGGTAATTTAATATTACACTTAAAACATTGAAGACATATTGTATGATTATTCCTTAAAAATAAGGTTGCAATCATTTTAGTAGTAGCAGCCTATTACGTACATTCTACTGAACAATAGTAATATATTTCTGCACATCATTCAGCACCTCACTTCATCATTTTTGTCTGCAGGGCAAGTCTGATGACAACCTCTGCTATTCTGGGTATGGGAGGTTCACCGCTGTGGTCTGCAAAATGCACCTATCTCACAATAAGTGGAAACAAACGAGGCCAGAAAACCAACAAGAAAGGCCAGGATATCATCAACCAATATTTTGGCATCTTTTTCTTCATTTTTCAGTCATCAGCGGTATGGGGAAACCTCATGTCATCTCTGATATTCGGCCAGGATACTAGCATAGGTACAGTTGGATTATATACTTTGCCAGTGTCCTTTTTTATTTATTTATTTGGGTGACTGTAAATACACCGAGCGTTTATTCATTTCTAGAAGTCCCTGAGGAGAACCTGCAGTTCTGTGGTGCGACATCATGTGTTGAAAATTTCACAGTCGCAAACTCAACCCTTCCAGCAAGACACCTAGTGAACACACTGCTAGGCTGCTATATTGGTGGGTATTCATATGTGTGTCCAAAAACTAGTTTGGTAGTTTGGTGAATGATTTCATTCATACTGTCCACTGAAAAAATATCTAGCTTTGAATGCAGTGTTTCCCCTAGGTTTACGGCTTGGGGGGTGGACTCCTAGGACGATATAGCCTAGTCCTTTCTGGACTCCTTTTTAACGGTTAAATTAAATTGTATTAATCAAAAAGCATGTCTAATTAATTAAAATCATGAAACCTAAACAATTTAATCAATTTATCAATTAATCAATTAATTAAAAGTTCAACAAAAATTACATGTTTAGGGCCCTATGAAATGTTTTATTTTTCCAACCTTATGTTTTATTGTTACTAAATTCTGTTTTAGCATGTCTAATTATTTGAAAGCATAAAAACAAGTTTAATTTATTCTTACAATAGCCTTCTTACAATCAGAAATTATGTGTTGTGTATTTACACTTTTAGGCATAAAATATTCATTTAATCTATCTTTTAAGTAATGAAAATTAAACAAATTTTATTTTTTGGATAATAAAGGTAATTTAATATTACACTTAAAACATTGAAGACATATTGTATGATTATTCCTTAAAAATAAGGTTGCAATCATTTTAGTAGTAGCAGCCTATTACGTACATTCTACTGAACAATAGTAATATATTTCTGTCACAATGTCTTCAAGTTAAACCGAACTTTTATTTTGACGGGTTGCCGTGAATACATTTACATTTCTGTGTGTATATGATATGAGGATAGTTTTACTCAAATGAAACGGTCAAATGCTCATGAAGTGACTCTCAAGGCCGTTCTGGAGATGTTGTTCATGTACTGTATTTATGTCCTCATTTAGTGAGAAGGCAGAAGCTAAAAATCACCGCAAGCATCACGCGTGCTTCAGTACAAGTGGTAAACAAAACCGCACGTCTGCCATTCGTTAACACAGAGAGACGAAGAATTCATATTTAAATAGTCGTTTTGCGGCTTAATATTTACAAATACTAGTGGGAGTGGGAGCATGCTCACTTGTGTGTGCGCGCAAAATGACATGCCATCGTGTAAATAAGATAAATAACATAAGGCTATTTAGTTTGTTTAATAAAAGAACAAGGTATAGACGTGTTCTATAGGAAAGGTAACTTATAGGGCCCCCCCCCCTTTAATATGATGGCAGGGGAAACACTGGAATGTCCAAATTAAACATATAAATACAGCTATTAGTGGTGTTTAAAATTAGAGATCTGAACAACAAACCCCTAATTATTTAACTTCAGTACATAAGTCATCCAACAATTTGTGTAGGCAATGGCCTAGAACTATTCAGAATACCCTAGAAACCACAGAGCAATGCACTACAACCACCAAGAACAACCTAGTAAGCGCCTAGTAATGGACAAGTGCCATTTACATTTCTTTCAAATCTAGGAATTTTCTAACCTAGTGTTTCCTGGTCCATGCAGGTGTGGGGGTTCTGGCCATCATTTTTGTGGCGGTGTTCCTGGACAACATCGACGGAGATCTGGCCAAAGAATTTCGTAAAACCAAGGGCAACCAGTCGTTTTGGAGCACCTTTCTGGCTACCTTCAAGCTCTTGAGAAATCCCAAATTGTTGCTTCTCATCCCATTGACCATGTACAGTGGGTTTGAGCAAAGTTTCCTCTCTAGTGAATACACAAAGGTACACCACCATGTCTTAAATGAAGCAGAAAGAAATAGAACCATGAAGGAAATTCTAGGTCTAATTCTAGCCGACAAGTAATCATTTAAAACTATTTTCAAATAATATTTTAAAATATGCATACATGCACATTTATTTGTATGTCGAAAAACAATACGTTTCTTGTCTCGTCGTCATATTCAGTCAGGAATTACATTAATCACGTAAATGATACCATATTTGAGAAAGAAAGTTGAGTAGTTTGCTGTATCACTGTATATTACTGTTGTTAGTTTAACATTTCTATCGCTAATCTTTTAGTACAGATTAAGTGCCAAGTCCTTAAACAAAGCCATTGTTGTTTTTGATTTAAGTTTGTAAGTTTATAAGCAGACCAGACTTAAATTAAAAATATAACTTTTCGTCAGCCTGACAACAAACAGAGCGCTGCGTAATGGAGGGCAGCAGAGCAGTGCAAGAATTTCCAATATAGGCCCTATTATTGGGGGGACTTGTCTCCCCTTGTTGTCTATAGTGGTAACGGCCCTGCCATATGCAGACTGGGAGTACATGAATACTAATTCGCCCTAATGAAATATGAATGTAATGTGTTTGCGACCCTCTTTCACCTGCAGAACTATGTGACGTGTGCGATAGGAATACACTACGTTGGCTTTGCGATGATCTGCTTTGGTGCTTCGAACTCCCTGTGCTCATTCGCATTTGGTAGACTGGCTCAATACACTGGACGAATCGCCCTCTTTTCCTTGGGTAATACAAGAACAGGTTGACATATGGTTTAAAGGTTAAGTATGGCTGCTCAAATTTATCTTCATTCTATCTTACTACACTTTCACAGCTGCAGTGACAAACCTGAGCTGTTTTCTGGGTCTTTTGTACTGGAAGCCTCATCCAGACCAGCTGGGCGTGTTCTTTGTGTTTCCGGCCCTCTGGGGGATGGCAGACGCTGTGTGGCAAACACAAACCAATGGTGAGTGCTTCATACTGCATACCACTTAGTCATCTATACAGTTAAGTTATTATTACAAATATAAAATGGATAGTTTTGGGTGCAAAAGTCTGACAAACAGTCTACAGATAATTACAAACAGCCTAAAGGTACTATTGAATCTGAATGATAATTATCTGTGTTGCCTCACAACACAAAACACATAAATAATAATAATTATGAATAAAATAATATTTATAGAAATGCTTCCATAGATGTTTTAACATGTTAAGATGTTTTATATATATATATATATATATGTATGTATATATATATATATATATATATATATATAAACAGTGTTTTTAATTTATAAATATATTGTATAGTCATTGTACTGTGTGTTTATTTCATTTGCAGCACTTTATGGCATTCTCTTCGCTAAGGACAAAGAAGCAGCATTTGCCAACTACCGCATGTGGGAGTCACTTGGTTTTGTTATAGCCTTTGCTTACAGCACATACATCTGCCTGTCCACCAAAATCTACATTGCTCTGGCTGTTCTTGCCCTTACCATGGTAACTTACCTTTACGTTGAGTACAACGAGTACAAGCACCCAACTCCAGAAGTGACTACTGACGACTTGCAAAAACCAGAAAAGGTTGACCTCAAAGAATTAAATGACAATGATATTATCACTCAGACACGAATGTAAATAGATTTTGCTAGATATTTCTGCCTCAGTATGTACCTCAGTATGTAAAATGTTGATTTTGTTGTTGTTGTTGTCATTCAGAGATTATTTTTAGAGTATGTTTATAAAGTGTTGAGAAAATTGGGTTTTGTTTTTTGATGTAGCATGTAAATGTGTTGATAATTTTCTTTAATATTCTTTATATCTGTATATCTGTACAAAAGCACAAATAATTTCTTTCAGTGTATGCATTAAAATACTTTTTTCTTTTCATGTGTTTATTGTGGTTTCCTCATATTTACAGTAAGTGCAGCAGATTGAATGCGATATGTTAAATGTGAACAGGTTGAGTGTTGAAAGGTGAAGATTTACAAAGTGTTTAGAAGGTCATAGAAAAATATGATCATAAAGTAGGTTTGTATCGTTTTGGGATCGATGTCTATATGTAGCAAATCAGCAGTTTTTCCCAGAAACATGAATTAAATTACACCAGCGACTGTGCCAGTTTCCTATTGCATTCATTGTGCTGAGTCAAAGATCACATGCCAAATCTACCAGACGAAAATCACAGGATGAGATCAAGATAATCAAATAAATACATAAAAAAATAATCATTCCACACAGAATATTACACGAAATGTAAATACTGCCACAAGATTAAAATAATAGAAGTAATAAAAAAGATTCTAATCTTTACAGCCTTTATCAGCAATGTCTTTTACATGCCAAGCATCTTCCTGAGATTCTCATATAGATATTCTGAGTGAGTCATTATGAAGCTTTTTTCTTTTTCATTTGCAGATTACACTCTTCCTGAAGCAATGGCTATTGGGCTATTACTGTTATGTAAGAAATTAACAATGTAACAGTGAATCAAAATAAAGTCACTGAATCTCATTCTGTGGGTTGTAATACAGGCAATAACTCTGGTTAGACATCTCTGAATGATAGCAATAAATATGTGACAAAGACATTCACAGTTTACAAGAAATATGTTTATGACAGCTCTAAAAAAAAAAAAAAAGAAGTTAAAACAGAGTTCTACAACTGAAGAAAACAACATGTGTTTGGATTCTTACCAGACAGTGTGGGCTACAAATATTCTGTTTCCACGACACACAATTATACTTTATATTCCTTCTGCAATTAAGTTATTAAATAACACTAGGTAAGGTTATTTATTTATTGTATTGTTTAAATTGTATGTTTTACTGTGTTATGTATGTATGTATATATATATATATATTATTTATAGTATATATTATTTTTAACTATAATAATCAACACTAATAATTATTATTATTTTTATTTTTATTTTAAGTTTAATAAAATTAATTTTTGTTATATTTTCTAGTAATACTTTACACAGTTTTGCTAAATATGAATACAGTGTGTCATCTAGCCTGTTCAGTGTGGATGAGAAACATCTGGCGGTCAGATTCTCACTGATATTTCCTGTGGCTGTTGAAACAAGATGGGGACTTCATCGCTGTGGGGTGCTAATAATATTACAGATCAACGCACTACAGCCTCCATATTCCTTTTCGTTGTGACCAGTAGATGGCAGCATTCTCACTTGATAGTAAACTAGTCCTTGCCAGTCTTAGCTTTATGTAGGTGTATTTTGATCTCCAGTAGGTGGCAGTGTTTTCTTTTTGTCTAGTAATTAAATTAATGTGACACGATGAGGCCTACATGATTCAACTTCCACTTCTAAAATGTGTGAAATATGGTTGAAATATTTCATTTATACGATAACGTCTTCAATATTTAAATTCAACATATTTCAAATCGAATATCTTATAAAACACACTTCTCTTTAGACAATTTTTTCCCCCAGGTATCATTTAGAAAATCCATAACAACCTTGAATAGAGGACAATGGTTATGAAGAACTGTTTATTTTCCCATTTCATCAGTGTAGCTGTAATATATTCAATTTAAATCTACCCGAGACATATTTAGACGGATAAACTATATGCAATATTAATAAATAAATAATTTTTTTTGTAGTAGATTGGCAAATCGCTTTGGTTTGCTTAATGTTTAACCACGTGGTGACGTCACCTGCTCCGCCCGCGCAAGGGAACGCTACACTACTGTTGTCAGCAGCTCAAATTGCGCGCTTTTATTCAAAGGTTTCCTAGCAACGAAAGATGACCAGAGCAGAGGACACAAAAGGAGACACAACCTGTCTGACAGGAACTCTGTGGAGGATCTACCAGGTAACAGAGCTCGGTCAGGTAAGAGGGATTATTGCAAATATTCTCTACAAACGATTTTGAAATCGAAAAAAAAGAAAGAAGTGAAATTGGACCTAAATATTTGACTAGATGCAATAAACTGTGGTAAATTATATGATTTATATGCTGGCAATACAAGGTTGTGCTTTATTTCTTTTTTTAGAAACTGGGTGTAATCAAAAATGTATTGCTTTTGACTCATAAGAGTACTATGACTGTGTTTACATGGACAAGATGTATGTAAACGTATTATCATGACTGCCATAACTAGATTAAGTCAATATTCCAGTTTATAGGAGCCTCTAGGCTAGGAGTTGTCAAACTGGAGGCTGCAAGGAAGTACTAGGGGGTCCATGAAAAAGTTTAGGGGAAAACAATGTGGAAAAATGTACAAATAAAATAGACAATAAAAAAATTATAATAATAAGATTAGGAATAATTCGATTAAAATAAATAAATAGAGTACAGTACTATGAATAGAAAATGCAATAGGAAACTTAATAAAAAAATAAATAGTTCAGACATATTTATAGAGGTATATTTCTGTTTGAAGACATCAAGGACTTGGTCTTCGACTCTTCGGTAATCGTGCAGAGATACATCAGCAACCCGCTTCTCATTTCAGGCTACAAGTTTGATCTACGCATTTATGTCTGCGTAAAAAGCTTCTCCCCTCTTGTGATTTATATGCACCAGGAAGGCCTAGTGCGTTTTGCGACAGAAAAGTACACCCTTGCTTCTTTAGACAGCCCGTACTCTCATTTAACAAATACCAGCATTAATAAGTTTGGAATGTGCTACGCCATGGACAAAGAGCGAGTAGGCCGAGGATGCAAGTGGACCATGAGCAGATTCCGTAGTTTTCTTCACAAACAAGATGTTAATGAACTTCTGCTGTGGCACAGGATCAGCAATATTGTTACGTTGACTCTGCTCACAGCCATTCCTTGCGTTCCCTCCAGCCCCAACTGTCTGGAACTGTTGGGGTTTGATATCCTCATCGACGCCAGCTACAAACCGTGGCTTCTAGAGGTCAACCACAGTCCGGCGCTTTCATTGGACTGCCCTGCTGATGTAACGGTCAAGAAAGGGCTGATCAATGATATCATCGACCTGATGAACTACAGGATGATTGATAGCTTCAGACAGAAGGGATACTGCAGGAAGAGATCGGGTAGCCGGTATTTATGGCCAAAAATCTCTCAAGGGTTTTTGTTGCCCAAGACTTTGCATGCACCTCCATCAGGCAACAAAAACTGGAATCAGTCTGTCTCAGGCTCTTCAAGTTCTCAAGACACTAGAAATAACACCGGTTATGCTACTTGCCCCGTTCACCCCAATTCAAAATCCATTGGACATGAAAAGGATCCTCAGAGGTTTGAGGAAATTAACGACGAGGTGGGATCTGATGACCTAAAACTCACAACATTTAACAGCACGAGGCAATCGCACAGAAATACACCGTCTACCGCGTGCAAGTTACCATCTCTTCACGTACATAAACTCAAGTCTCCAGCCGTCCCATGGAACCGCGTGACTCAGGACAGAGGTGTCCCTCCTTGTCGTGTTGGCGACTTCATACTTACGTTTCCCTTTAATGAGGCTACGTGGAAAGCCTCTCAGGACCAAGCAGATGTTAGGGCTATTGTGAACGAGGTTCATAAACTCACAAACCGACTGGCATCTTCCTTTAATGAAAAAGAGAGGACGAAGATGGAAAGCAGTCAGAGCATTGGTATCAGGGACAAATTTGAGCCTCTGCTTTGGGGGCCAAAAGATCCACCTCTTCTCAGCAAATGCTGCTCCTTAAATTCAGAAGTCAAGTAAAATGGTTTAAGTTGACCCAATTTTTCACAGTTTATAATTTCTTACAACACAACATAACACAAGAGGAGGAAACTGGGAAGAGCACATATAGTATATAGTAATTGCACATAAAATAATGACTTTTTACTAATTTTGTCAGAATTTTCCTTTTGCCTTAAACTTTTGCATCAAACATCTTTGACATGTTAGCAATGATTATTCATGTCAATTAAATGCACATGTGTAAATAAAACGTGTGTATGCATGTATATATATATATATATATATATATATATATATATATATATATATATATATATATATATATATATATATATATATATATATAT
>NW_015505557.1:683175-683468 GCF_001515645.1 Sinocyclocheilus grahami
TATATATATATATATATATATGTATATACACAAACACACACACACTACCGTTCAAAAGTTTGTGGTCATCGTTATCTGTCAGTTTATTTTTAAGTTGCACAAAAATACAGTAAATAATGTTGTGAAATATTACAATTGAAAATAACTGTTTCCAATTTTAATATATTTGATATATTTTTTATATACAGGTGCATCTCAATAAATTAGAATGTCGTGGAAAAGTTCATTTATTTCAGTAATTCAACTCAAATTGTGAAACTTGTGTATTAAATAAATTCAATGCACACAGACTG
>NW_015505557.1:683910-692231 GCF_001515645.1 Sinocyclocheilus grahami
CAATTTGAGTTGAATTACTGAAATAAATGAACTTTTCCATGACATTCTAATTTACTGAGATGCACCTGTATTTAACGTAATTAATTCCGGTGATGTAAAGCTGAATTTTCAGCATCATTACTCCAGTGTCACATGAATATGCTGATTTGTTGCTCCAGAATCCAGCCTGGTCTCATGTTTATACGTAGGTATTAATACGTAACATTTACAAGCACAAAACGTAAATTTTTGTAAGTTTTTATTAATGCTAAAACATACAATTTAGACGTATTTCAATGTTTAAAATGTACCATTTGCTATGTATTTTTAGCTAAGAAACGTACAAATATTTACGTATCTTTTATATAATTAAGATATTCGTATCAATGCATTTTTATAATTTTATCATTAAGCGATTTAGATTTTTAGACCCCTTAACCTACCTCCAAACCTAAACCTACCCATTTTACAGTGAATATGCATTTTTATCATTTTATTAATACGCAATTTAGATTTTTAGACCCCTTAACCTACCCCCAAACCTTAACCTACCCATTTTATAGCGAATATAAAAGGATATAAAACGCAAATGACCGAAATATGCAGGAAACTAACCATTTTATTAACAATATAGCATTAAAATATTTTTATAGTCTCTAATCCAACTCCTACTTATAAACCTAAACATTTCTGTACAGTATAAAAAACATGACCGACAGATAAATGCAATTACAATCATTTATTTATTGTAAAAATGTCAAAAGCAACACCAAATGTAATCCAAATGATGCGTTGCACCCGCAGTCCTCTCTGGCGGAATACAGTAGGTTTGTGTGATCCAGAGCAGAATTTATGTTGTTAATCGCCGAAAATATTATCCAGATAATTTTCCCGATCCACTCCGTGAACTCGTGAAGGAACGCGCGCATCATTCAAATACACCTCACCAGAAACACGGCATGTCGCAATCTGTGACGAATACAGGCGAGAGCCAATGAGCGTTCCTAATCCAACTCCTACTTATAAACCTAAACATTTCTGTACAGTATAAAAAACATGACCGACAGATAAATGCAATTACAATCATTTATTTATTGTAAAAATGTCAAAAGCAACACCAAATGTAATCCAAATGATGCGTTGCACCCGCAGTCCTCTCTGGCGGAATACAGTAGGTTTGTGTGATCCAGAGCAGAATTTATGTTGTTAATCGCTGGAAATATTATCCAGATAATTTTCCTGATCCACTCCGTGAACTATAAGTAAACAATTTAATAATGCAATTGAAAACAAGCTAATTCATATGAGAACAAAAAACTAATAAAATTAATTCCGCGATTTCAATATTCATATGGATTCATTTTTAGGTGTCGTCAATACGTCAGTTTTGTATGTTTAGAGGCTGAAAATACTTCAGTACTGTACGTTTTAGTTCCTGTAAAAACGTAAGTAAATGTATGTTTTATAGAACCACGTTATGTAAAATACATACGAATTATCATGAGATCACGTTGCAGAATCATTTCTTCTTCTTATTAATGTTGTGCTGCTTTATATTTTTGTGGAAACAGTTTTTTTTAGGATTCTTTGATAAAGAAATCTTGAAACAGAAATCTTTTGTAACATAATATTTCTTTATAGTCACTTTAAATCAATTTAATTCATGTTTGTTTAATAAAAGTGTTAATTTCTAAAATAAAAAAAACTGACCCCAATCTTATGAATGGTAATGTATATTTACTATGTTCATATACTAAGGTCAGACAATACAAAAACATCTACAACCACAAAACACAGCAGGTAAGACAGACAAGCTGACATATTTTCACATACTTCATTATACTTAAAACTCCAAGTAGAGTATTTCTAAGGCATAACAGGGGAAATGTACATAACATGGAAATGTAACTAAGCTTAATATCCACCCTTCAAAAACAACAGAAAATGGACACAGGGTTACACCCTGTCTATGTGCCAATTTCTGTAGAACAGAATAATATTGAAAGATAACATGACATCATATATAACTTCTGAGCAATATCCCCACTGGATGCAACAAATGCCTCGTTTATAATGGGTTTTTACTGGTTTTGTCTCATCGCGCTGGGACAAGGCATCACAATATGGTAAGGGGCGTAACATTTCCGTCACACGCTTGAGGTATTTGGCCAATCACAACGCACTGGATAGCTGGCCAATCAGAGAACACCTCACTTTTCAGACCGATGAGCTTTGTAAAAATTGACGCGTTTCAGAAAGGCGGGGCATAGAGGAGAAACAATAATGTACAGTATGTGGAAAATAATGTGTTTTTTGAACTTTAAACCGCATAAACACATTTCATTACACCAAATACACAAAATAATGTTCTTTTTTTAGCAACGTCATATGACCCCTTTAACAACAGTAAATTCTGTCAATAAAAAACAACAACAAATAAATAACATGAAAAGGGTTTTTAGAAGTTCATCTTTTGTCCATTATAATGATGCCTTCATTGTTCTTAATGCAAACCCTCCCAGATGAGAACTTTGTTTCTTGCCTCCCATTTGTGTAGACAGTTTTAACCGTTCCATCCAGGTACATCCTTCGCTTGTACTGTGAAGTATGAATCTCTCTCTGCCCGTTAGCAAACTCCACCACCTTTTCCCCATGTCTGTGGAAACAATGTGTAAGGGAGTAAATAATAAGAAGAAAAGAAACAAACAAACAGGAAAGGCAGACATTAATTTTACTGTGATATCTTGACAACAGTTCCATCTGGAAAAATGCTCTCCTCTCGACCATCGGAGTGAAGAATCTTAACCGTGCCATCTGGGAAGGATATTTCCCTTGTACCATCAGGATGATGTTTTTCTAGGAAAATGTAACATTTAAAAAGACATTTAAAATTCCAAATTCACTGAAACTTTCTGTAAATTTCTCAAATAATTACAAAGAAATCAAGCTTTACAAAGAAAGCAAGTAATATACTATAATGATACATGTTTTATTTAGAACTTAGAAAATTATTATAAAGTGTATGTCAACAAAAGAACGTCTTTCAGATTATTTTTCTAACCTCTTTGGTTGTTTGGAAACTGTACAACCTCCAATCCAGATGGATAAGTTGAGTGTGTTGTCTGAGCATCACAATGGTAGTATATCTAAATGTAAAGAGGTAAAATTGTTAACTGCTAAATTTTAAAAAGCTTAATTTTTAATTTAACCCTCAGGTTGAGTTTCTGTCATTTTGACCTAGTTAATGCATTGAACTAAAATTTACTAACTCTGCTCACACATGGGTATAAAATCTTCTCTCGGCTCTTTTTTTTTTTTTTATAAAATTAATGACCCCTTTTTGTATTTATTTTTGGAACTGATTGATCATAGTCCCCATTGATTTGAGCTTATTAACCTCAGTTTTTT
Source organism: Sinocyclocheilus grahami (assembly GCF_001515645.1). Classification (NCBI taxonomy): domain Eukaryota; kingdom Metazoa; phylum Chordata; class Actinopteri; order Cypriniformes; family Cyprinidae; genus Sinocyclocheilus; species Sinocyclocheilus grahami. The sequence goes on from NW_015505557.1 coordinate 687,298, forward strand.
TTTGTCAACATTGCCAAAATTATCCACAAAAAATCTGAGCATAAGCTCAGATAAATAAGGCAGATGATCAGTCAGTTCTAAAAAGAGATATAAAATGTTGATAAAAAGATTGAATCCAAACAATAAATGATCAAAAATCATTTAAAAATGAACAAAAGAATTCCTGAAAAAAAAAAAAAACTACATTTGTAATTTGTGGTGCTTTGGTATAACTGCTAAAAAAGAACTGAAAAAAAGGAGAAATTATTTAATCATACAGAAACTAGAAACCAAAATATAAAACGAAATAAAAACAAAAAATCCTGATCTGAAGACTTATTTAAAGAATCCAAATGCAGGAACAGACGAAAAGATTTAGAATCATGAGACAAAAACCAAAAGGATTGGGCCTGTAGGAACATGTTCGTGTTCTGGTGGATGACCACAAAATAATTTGTGAATTTTGAAATGTTGCAATACACCAGTAACTGTGGGAACAGACTTGATAAGACTTCCTTATTCACTCGTGATACACACCACAGTCCCGTCAGCCAGCGTGCGTTTAACATCACCATTGAAGAACGTAACAGTGACTGACTTATCAACACCGATCTCTTTCTTCGTTCCATTGCGGAATGTGATCACACGACATCCGTTCCAAAAAAGACGCTCTACCTAATGAAAAGTAGAGCATTTTGAAAAAGTACTGCAAGCTTTGTGTAATAAAAATTTCTAATTGCAAAACACCTTCATTACCCTTCCATCCGAATAGCGGGTTTCCTCCTGTACTTTGTCTTTTCTGGCCTGGGATGCCATTTGTGTATCATTGCAGTCAGTATGATGATAAAACAAACTTCTCTGTGGACAAAAGTGTCATTATGATACTATGATGCGTTGTACATTTCATAATAGAAATGGGGTCAGACTATTCTGTCATTATGAGTGATACATTTGGATAAAACACTGTACAAGTGTGTGTCATAACTTTATGCTCTAATTCTGTGTGTACTGATATTGGCTGACTGCATCAGGTGAAATATCCCTTAAGAGAAATACCTTTCCACCTTGTGTAATCATGGCATTTTTCAGTGGACTGTCAATGGAAAGTGCAGGATTCTTTCCTTTTTGGAAAAACATAACACACAAGACATGGCAAGCTGTACACTGTACATCTAATATGTGATGACAACTTGTATGTTGATTTAAAGGAGATGAAGCACGAGAGGACATACTTACTCAAAGAGTTGTCTGTGCATTCTGTTAGCCTATTAGCTTTGGTAAAAGAACGTCCATTTGACTGGCCATTCAAGGAGAAGAAAAACCAGATGCTTTCAATAAAATGCAAAGGTATCACTGCACAAAAATGTATCAGTATTTCTGTTCTGTTTTCCTTAAAACAAGAACATGTTTACTACAAAACAGCACAGAAGTACTGATTACTTAAGTGGGTCAATAAAAGGCACATTTGAATAAGAAAGTGATGCTATACACTGGTCTGGCTAAATGTGCCATTTATATTGAATAGCTCTATGCGTTCATAAATTATAAACAGGGCAAACAATTACAATATAAAATCAGGATTTAACACTTACACTGTATGAAATGGAGATGGGTAGATGCATTACCCATGCATGAATTAATTATAAAGAACCGAGTCAATTATCTGACACTGGGTTTTGAGAGTCACCATGAATTATTTCTGATGAGCTTAAAGGCACTCGAGAACATATTACACACCTCATCGGGTTTACAGGAAATGAGTTTAGCTCAACTAGTTGTATGGGTCCTTACCTAACAAATGACTATAAATAAAAAAAGTACATATTTACTTTAAAGCTATAAAAATATTTTACAGATCAAAAAACAGTTATTGTTTTTGATAATGCACATTAATGATGTTGGCATACTAACATTGTCCTGTTGTGTCCTATGGATGGAGGGTTTGTTAAAGGCCGGAGTTGCGCTCCTTACATGAGGGGTCCTCTGTGGTTCCTCTCTTCTCTTCTCAAACTGAAGTACAACATATGTTATTCATTGAGGCACAGTATTAATAACCACAAAGTCTTTTAATAGATTAAAATCACATACAATACAAAAGTGAACACCATATGCAATATATAAACAGGTTTCTCTTTCTTTTTTTTTTGAGTAAAGATCATAACCTGCAATAGGTAATATTCCCTCCATGTTTCAATATTTAATCATTCAAATATGTTCATAATTTTTTTTACCCTACTTTCCATTTAAAATGTGTTTATATAATTTTAGTGGAAAAATAGTGGTTTAAATTTGCTCTCACTGTGTTGTATGATCCAGGCTGAAGAGCAGAGGAGCCAGCACTCTGGTGCGATCTTTTGTTCACATTGAGCCTGCTGTGAAGCTCCTGGTTCTCTCGGGTGAGGGCTTCAACACGGCTCTGGAGGAGACTGTGGGCCTGCGACCAGTGAGACTCCCTTACCATCAGCTTCTGCTTCAGAGATGAGATCTGCTGTCTCAGATCCTACATGCACAATGATTTAAACATATTAAGTATTGTTTGGATGTGTATCCCCATTGAAAAATGTTAAGAACTCGGAAGTAAGCAGTTTTCTGTGAATGTGCAAGACTTCCAGTTCATTAGTCGCTGTAGCGAAATAATGAGAAGAATAACAAAGTGCACGGTAAAACTGTTTGCACTACAAATTCAGTGTGTTCAAAAGATAATACATTAAAATAATATGGTAAGACACACCAGTTTGCAATATCAAGCAGCAAAATTAGCTGTTTTGTCCATCTAAAAATAGCTGGAAGCGAATGACACCGGAAGCCAGAAATCAGGAAAAATAAGATGGATAGAACCTTTTCACTGCACAAAAGGTGTTAAAAAGTGTAAAAAGGTTAAATGTTCTTCACACTAAGAACTGTTCAGTGAAAGGTTCTTTGGAGAACCAAAAATCGATCTTGCATGGAATTGCTGTAAAAATAAAAGAAACTTTTTGGAACCTTAAGAAGTTAAGTGGTGATCTTCAGTCTAAAATGTGTTGTTGATTCTACCTGAGGTTCATGAAGTTCTTTCTTAAGCCTGAGCAAAGGTCTGCAGCCATCCTCACCATTAAAACCATGCTCTCCCATCTCTTCCCTAAGTCAAATTCATGAATATGTTAAATCAGATGTAGAAACTTGAGCTAGACGTCTAGAGTTTTTCAAAATACCAACAAAAAAAATTTTTTTTTTGAAAATGTATAATCTTTCTACAAAACCTGAGTGGTGTATGTGGTTGCCCTAGTCCCATGACATGAGTGGTGGCTTCTGGAGTAACTTTGACTTTTGGGAACATCTTTGTGAGGGGTTCAGGAGCAGAAGGTTGTCTAAAGTCACTGTCGGTCCCCCTTTCTTCTGTTTTTTTGGAGCAGTTAGCCATAGACCCCTGTAAGCTCTTGAGTTCAGAATCGCTGCTGAAGCTTGAGGAACTGGACGTAGGAGTAGAAGTGCGATGTTCTTCACTGAATCGAGTCTCACTCGGGGCATCACTAGCGTAGTCTCCGTCTGACAAATCCAAACTCTGATCTTTGTGATCTATGTGCCTTGAGAGGCAAAGAGGTAACGGCTGCTGAGACTGAGAGTTGGGTCCGTCCTCACTGGTAGTGTTGTTGCGAGAATCGCTAAGAGCCAGTGACTCCATCACCTCGTCAGTTAGACTGACTTCTTTAGATGTATATCCACTCTGGCTGTAGTTTGTAGTTAGACACGTTTTCTCAGCGATTTTGACAATGTGGTCATTCATTTTTTTAAAACCAACACTTTTTCTACTTTGTGCCAGAGCAGATCCATTTGACTTGCTTCCATTGGTTTGACCATAATTCCTCACGACTCCTACACTGTGCTTAATTTTAAGTGAGATTGCATTGTTATTAGCAGTCAAAGCTTTGAATTTCCCTTTGTTGTTTGATGATAAATCATCATCTTGTAGAGATATGGACTTCTTTAGATAGTCTTGCAGGCCCGATCTTTGGTCACTGAGGTTTCCTACACCCTTCAGTCCAGGACTGCTCCTATTTGGCATCTCTTTCTGATGAAATTCAGTGGGACATACCATCTGCTGACTGATCTTCATGTTCAGCATTTGTGGACTAACAGAGCGTCTCCTCTGGAGTCTTTGGGAGCAGTCCTTACCCTTCGAAATTCTAGACGCTCCTTCTCCTTTACGAAGGAAATTCTTCTTCTCTGCTCCCCTGATTTGTGTATTAGTCTGTAAAATAGAGAGGATATTGCTAAGAACACACTTAAACTGTGTGAGTTACTTTTTGAATGCTGCTCATACCTGATGCTCATGTTGGAGAATAGTTTGGTCTGTTTTGAGATATTCTTCAACAAAATCTTCAAATGTTTTTTGCTCTTCTCTCAGTCCTGGTCTAATAGGCCTGTGTTTAAAAGATATTATTTTTATTAAAAGGTCCCATATTGTACACCTTTCTGGAGTTTTATTTTAGGGTTTGATGTCCTTAAGAATATATATTTGCGGTATAAGTACCAAAAACCATCTCAATATATTAAAATTTTACAGCTCCTTTCTCAGGAGCTCTGCTGAGAACAGGTCGATTTTGGCCTGTCTAATTAATATTCATGAGCCTCTCTTCTGATTGGCCTGTTGTTTTCTGAGTGACGCACGGCCAGGCCAACCACAGGTAACTAGGGTCAGCCGACATCACAGAGCTAACTGGAGGCAGCAAAACAAAGAAAAAATTTTTTTACGCTGGCCCATTCAAACCAGCGTAGATTTGGCTACATAAGGAGCTTAAAATATCATCTTGTTGTGATGTTGGGTGCCAGAATCGACGTAATACAGCCTCAAATTAGAAATTTGATCGCATATCTGCTGCCACTGCCAGACAAAAAACCGACGACAGCTGTGGCTAAACACGATAAAACGAGCAGATTGGACAGAAACGATCGTCAAAAATGCTCACGTTTGCAGC